>NW_026893266.1:0-120689 GCF_033815535.1 Pezoporus flaviventris | reverse complement strand
TGGCCACACCAAGTGCAAATCACTGATATGTACAAACCAGACAAGCAGCGCTCTGCAGCCCCCCCCCCACAATGAGGGGGGCACCCCAATATCCCCCCCTCACCCCCTAATGGGGGGGGGGGAAGCCCTGAAGAGCACAAGGGGAGGGTGCTCCCCCCCCCCCCCCAAGAAAAGTGGGAGGGGCCAAGGGCTGGGGTTCCCCCCCCCCCCCCACAAGCAGGATAAAGGGGGGGGGGCACATTAGTATAAAAATCCCCCCCCCCCCAAGTGTTTTGGGGGACCCCCAGGGTGAGGCTGTGGGAGGATGGATGGGGGGGGCCTTAAGTCAATCCAAAGCTCCATGTGTTAGTGGGGGCGGTGCGTGGCTGGAGCCCCCCCCCTCCAACCCCAGTAGTGTTTGGGGAGGGGGGGGGGTCCAAGTTGGGGTGTCAGGGCTGGGGGGGGGGGGGCTCACGATGGCATACACTGCACCCGGTCCGGGCCTTCCTCCTCCTCATCCGATGTGTCCGAGGAGCTGGGGGACTCATCCGAGTCTGCATCCGGGGCTCCGGGCTCCCGTCGGCGCTATGGGGTTGGGGGGGACATAAAGGGGTGAACGGGGTTGGTTTTTGGGGGGGGGGGGGGGGACACACACGGACACCCCCATGGCACCTACGCGGTGGTGGCGGCGCTGGCGGAGGTGGTGCATGAGGAACCAGAGCATGTGGCTGTCGAACATGTCGGTGTGGTGCAGGCTGTCCTCGTCCCGCTCCAGCTTGTTCTTCTTGATCACCTATGGGGATGGGATGGGATGGGATGGGGGGGTTAAAATGGGGGGGGGACAAGGTCCTGACCCCCAACACCCCCCGCTATGGGTCTCACCTCCCGCAGCCCCGCCAGCTCCGTGGGGGTCTCGGCGGTGGGGGCCCAGATCTTGACGTCGTGGTCCAGGCCGCTGGTGGCCAGGACGGGGAGGTGGGGATGGGGCTCGAGGCAGTTCACCTGCGGGGGGGGCACCTCCATTGCGGCACCCCTGAACTCATTGGGGGTCCCATGGGTGCAGCAGGGGTGCTCCTGACCCAGCAGCCCCCTTAGGGTGAGGGGGGCAAAGGGGAAGGGGCTGGAGCCAGGGGATGGAGCCAGGGAATGGGAAGGGGCTGGATCCAAGGGATGGGAAGGGGCTGGAGCCAGGGGATGAGAAGGGGCTGGAGCCAGGGGATGGGAAGGGGCTGGATCCAAGGGATGGGAAGGGGCTGGATCCAAGGGATGGGAAGGGGCTGGATCCAAGGGATGGGAAGGGGCTGGATCCAAGGGATGGGAAGGGGCTGGAGCCAGGGAAACAGAAAGGGGCTGGATGCAGGGAATGCGAAGGGGCTGGAGCCAGGGAATGGGAAGGGGCTGGAGCCAGGGGACGGGAAGGGGCTGGAGCCAGGGGACGGGAAGGGGCCGGAGCCAGGGGAGGGGAAGGGGCCGGAGCCAGGGGAGGGGAAGGGGCCGGAGCCAGGGGACGGGAAGGGGCCTGGAGCAGGGGCAGGGCCTCACCACTCCGCCCTTGTCTCCTTCCAGGAACTGCACGATCTGGCAGGAGGACTTCTCCCACAGGAAGATGTGGCCGCAGTCGCTGCCGCTCACCACGAACTCGCTTTTGGGGCCGTAGAAATTCACACCTTTCACTTGGGAAAGAGGGCACGGGATGAGGCCAGCGGGAGCCGGGCACCATTCCCAGTGGGAATCCCCTCCCTGCCATCGATCCCATCCCTCCTAGGGAGTTCCATGGCCCCCATCCCACCCACTCCATTCCATGCAGGGAGAGCTGGCGTGAAGGAAAGGGAACCCAAGCACCGGGAGCAGCAGGAATCCACCAAAAGTTGGGAATGCTCCCATTTGGCTGCTCCCTGTGGGCACTGGGGGGGGGTCCTGCCCTTACCCGTGGCGTTATTGCGGTGTCCCTTGTACCTCTTGATGTACTCGGCCCCGTCGCTGTGGGAGGAGTTGAAGAGGTAAATGTCCTCATCGTTGTAGCTGGCCAAGAGCTCTGGGGGGGCACGGGAGAGACGGTGGTGTCAGCACGTGGAGGTGCTGAACCCCCCCATCACCACCACCACCCCATCACCACCACCGGTGCCCGCGGTCCCCGGTGGTCACTCACCGGAGCCGTCGTGGCTGTACACCAGGCAGGTGATGTTGGCTTTGGACTCGCTGTTCACCTGGGGAGAGAGCACGGGGAGAGAGTCTCCTTCCTCCTCCTCCTCATCACCACCAACCCGCTATGGGCACGGCCCCGGTCCCGGCCCCGCAGGTGACACCGCAGCACCAGGTCCTTACCAAGTGGTGTGGGCAGAACTTCTTGAGGACGCAGTTGTTGGCGTTCTCATCTATCTTCCTCTGGTCGTAAATCCTGCGGGAGAAGGGCAGGGATGGGAGCAGCACCCAGGCACCGGGCACCGGTGCTGCCTGCATCAACCACAACCGCGGCCGAAGCGGCTCCATGTCCCCATAGTCCCCTTCCCTTCCTTCCTCCTTTGCCACTGCCCCGATGCCAGGGAGCAAGGAGCCCATGGGGAGCGTTCCTGGGCCAGACACCAGCGTGGCTGACTGGGATCACTGGGAATTGTCATCCCCATGGATGGAGCCCAGCAGCAGAGCAGCTCCAGGGCTCGCCCTCAAAGGATCCATCTTTGAACCCTCAAACCACGGAAGGGTTTGGGTTGAAGGCACCTTAAAGCTCTTCCTCCCACTGGGAGCACGTTGCTCCCAACCCCATCCAACCTTTGAAGCCCACCCAATCCCACCTGGGGCTTGGAGGCATTAAGTGGAGCACCGGGGTGGGACTCACCTGATGAACTGGTCTCTGCCCCCCACAGCAAAGTGGTAGGTGTTGGCTGGGTTGACGTAGATGGTGTAGAGACCCACCTTCTTCTCCTTCTCCTTGGTCACCACCAGTTTCCTTGAAGAGATGCAGAAGGACAATAACAACCCAACCACAACCACCACCACCACAAAACCACCTCCAGTTCCAAGCAGGCTCCAGCTGGGACAGCAGGAGCTGCACAGGCAGCGTGGGATGGATGCCAGGGCAGAAGTGCTTTGCTGCTCTCTTCTTCCCCTCACCCATCTGGCTGTAACAATGCCCACATTGCACACGATCCCATCCCCCAGGAGCTCCCTAGTTCAGCTCCAGGGACACAAACACTGGGATTAAAGGTTTGGAAAGGCCCCAGCGGGGTTTTTGTCCCCGTGATGGAACAGGGAAAGCTCCAGCCAAAAGCATTCGCGTGGAGGAACGAACCCAAACACCAAAGCTTTGGATTTAGAGCGAAAGCATCTCCAAAATGAGACTGGAAAACCACCAGAGATCAAATGCAGGTGGAAGCAGGGCTGGACCTGGCAGCAGGAGGGTGCTGCTGTTCCCTGTCTGAGCAGGGTCCCATCCTGGGGGATTCAAACCCCTTGGCTAATGAGCCAGGTGCAGAGAGTCCTGGAATGGTTTGTGATGGAAGGGACCTTAAAGCTCCTCCAGTCCCAACCCCTTCCACCAGAGCAGCTTGCTCCAAGCCCCTGTGTCCAACCCGGCCTTGAACACTGCCAGGATGGGGCAGCTTCTCCCTTTAACCCATTCCAGTGTCCCACCACAGCCCCAGGGAAGGACCCACACCGTGTGTGCGCTCTGGGGCTGCCCCTGCTGTCCAAGAGCCTCACAACAGCCCTTTGCTGCCCCTCAATCCGGCACAAAACCAGCAGAACCCACAGCCTTCTTTGGCCACAGCCTCCCCCCCACTTCGAGACTCCCTGTGGAGCATCCCTGGGGATGGGACCAGGAAGGACAACACTCACGAGGCAGGTCGGTCTTGTCTCAGGTCGATGGTGAAGACGACAGCATCTTCACCTGCCGATAGGAAAGTGCATGGAGAATCCGGTTCTAGGGCCAGCTGGAAGATAAAGACTTGGCCATTGGTCCCCTTTCCACCCAACAACGTGGCGAGACCCCCTCTTTTTGCCCCCCACAACCCTCATCACCCCACTGAGCCAGGAGGGAGGACCCCGGGGTGTGTTTTGGGGGGTTGGGGGTCCCCCATACCCACACCAAGGGCTCACCTTGTGTGAGGCTCCCTTGTGCTGGGCCACCCTCTTCGTGTTCTTGCAGCACTGGGTGGCTGAGAGCTCGGCCACCCGGACCTGCCCGTCCCGGGCACACATGGCCAGCGTGGAGTCACCGCTGTTGGGCAGGAACTTGGCCTGGAAGGGAGCAAGTGGCCTTCAACCGAGGGCAGCACCTCTGCCAACACCCCCCCCAACACCCCTCTGTGCGCTCAGATCCATAGGGAACGGCTGCAAAGCCCCAGCTCCATCCTGGCCACGCTGGAGGGGTGGGAAGATGGAAGCTCTGTGGGGCCTGGGGGGATCCCACCCCATGAAAGGGTGGATTTTAGGGCAGCCTGGTGGGGTTTGAGGGTTCTTAGCACCAGCATCTTCCTCCTGCCCCGTTATCCAGCTGTAATTCGGGGCTTCTAGAGCAGGTTCCTGCCCCACCACAGTGGATCTCTAGTAGGAGACAGCCCTGCCCCATGGGTTGGGGTTGGAACTGGATGCAGGGGATTGGAACTGGATGCAGGGGGTCGGAACTGGATGCACGGGGCTGGAACTGGATGCAGGGGGTCGGAACTGGATGCAGGGGGTCGGAACTGGACGCAGGGGGCTGGAACTGGATGAAGGGGGTCGGAATTGGATGCAGGGGGCTGGAACAGGATGAAGGGGGCTGGAACTGGATGCAGGGGGTCGGAACTGGATGAAGGGCGCTGGAACTGGACGCAGGGGGCTGGAACTGGACGCAGGGGGTCGGAACTGGATGCAGGGGGTCGGAACTGGATGCAGGGGGTCGGAACTGGATGAAGGGGCTGGAACTGGATGAAGGGGGTCAGAACTGGATGCAGGGGGCTGGAACTGGACGCAGGGGGCTGGAACTGGATGAAGGGGGTCGGAACTGGATGCAGGGGGTCGGAACTGGACGCAGGGGGCTGGAACTGGACGCAGGGGGTCGGAACTGGATGAAGGGGGTCGGAACTGGATGCAGGGGGTCGGAACTGGACGCAGGGGGCTGGAACTGGATGCAGGGGGCTGGAACTGGATGACCTTTAGGTCCTTTCCAACCCAAACCATTCCAGGATTCCATGATGTTGTAATGACAGGCCAAGGGGTGACGGGTTCAAACCGGAACAGGGGAAGTTCAGAGCGGAGATAAGGAAGCCCCTTGCTATGAGGACGCCGAGGTGCCCCATCCCTGGCAGTGCTCCAGGCCAGCTTGGACACAGCCTGCTCCAGTGTGAGGCATCCCCCTTCCCACAGCACATGGGGGGGGGGGGGGGGGTGTGGAACCAGACGACGCCCAAAGCTCCTCCTCACCTGGAAAACGTTGCTCTTGTGGCCGCTCTCGAACTCCAGCACCGGCCTCCTCCTCACCCAGTCCCAGACGACGACGCGGAGGTCGTCGCTGCCGCTGGCGAGCCAGGTGCCGCGCTGGTTAAAGTGCAGGGTGTTGACGCAGCCCGTGTGGGCCTCGAGGCCGTGCTGCAGGCGGAAGCGCTGCACGAAGACGCGGGCGCCGCAGGCCTCGGGCACGAAGCGGGCGCTGGAGCCCAGCTGCCGGTGCCGCAGCGCCGGGACGGCTCGCCAACGGGGCCGCGGCAGCGCCGACGTCTCCGCCGACACCCACGCCTCCAGCGCCTGCTCGTCGTCCGACGAGTCCTGCTCGCGGTCGGGGCGCCGGCGCTGGGCTCGCCGCTGCGCTCGCTCTTCCTCTTCCTCTTCCTCCTCTTCTTCTTCTTCCTCCTCCTCCTCCTCCTCCTCCGAGGGCGAGCGCTCCAGGGCCCGGCTCTCCTCGGTGAGGGAGTAGTGCCCGGTGTCGTCCATGCTGTCCGAGTCCTTCTCCTCGGCCGAGCTCTCGGGCTCCGTGTCCCGGCTCGTGCCCAGCCTGGCGCGCGGGGGCCCCACGTCGTCGCCCGTGAGGCTCAGGCTCAGGTCCGAGGCCTCCACCTCGATGCCAGAGGAGGTTTCCCGGCCCTCCTCAGCCGACATCTCCTCGGGGCTGCTGGACAAGCTCCCTGTGGGCACACACACACACACAAACCATGAGGGGACATCGGGGGCAAAGAGAGGGGGGGTCCCCACCGCGGCCTCACCGTTCACGATGTCCGTCTTCCCGTCCATGCTGCTGCCTTTGTCCGACATGCTGGGATCGGGAGCGCTCACCCTGCGGGGACAGAGCCAGTGGGAAGCTCCTCCAGGTCCTTCCAGGGACCCCTTCCACTGGAGCAGGATGCTCCAAGCCCCTGTGTCCAACCTGGCCTTGAGCACTGCCAGGGATGGGGCAGCCACAGCTTCTCTGGGCACCCTGTGCCAGCGCCTCAGCACCCTCACAGCGAAGAGCTTCTGCCTAAGAGCTCATCTCAGTCTCCCCTCGGGCAGGTTCAAGCCATTTCCCTTTGCCTGTCCCTGCATCCCTTGTCCCAAGCCCCTCTCCAGGTTTCCTGCAGCCCCTTCAGGCACTGGAGCTGCTCTCAGGTCTCCCCTTCAGGAGCCTTCTCTTCTCCAGGCTGCCCCAGCCCAGCTCTCTCAGCCTGGCTCCATGGCAGAGCTGCTCCAGCCCCTCGCAGCAGCTCCGTGGCCTTGCTCCAGCAGCTCCACATCCCTCTGGTGCTGCTGCCCCAGAGCTGGATGCAGGATGCAGGGGAGGGGGGGTCTGACAGCTCATGGGAGCTCCCCAGTCCCTCCTCTCAGGGCTCTGCTAAGAGGAGGAAAGCAGGGTTTGTGCCCTTTGCTCTGCCTCAGCCTCCACCAAGGGGAGGTGATGGGACCATGGGGCTGGGACAGGCTCAGCTCCGGATCAGAGCTCCCAGCAGCTGGAACACACCGCAGCCACGGGGATCAGGCTCCAGACCCCAAACCAGCCCCAGCAACTCCAACAGGAGGCAATTCCTTCCACCCTGAGCTCTATCCCAACCTGGAAGAGCTGGGAGCCAGAGGGACACAGCCCCTGCTCCGTGCAGCAGCCAGCTCAGGTACCTCGCTGCTCTGCTGCGGGCATGAATGCATCCATGCAGCAGGCACCCTGCCCTCCATCCTTCCTCAGCAGCACCATTCCAAGCGCAGGGAATGCCGTGACCCGGCTCCGGTGCCTTTACCACCAGCTCCCAGCAGGATGGGTGCTCCTGGCTTCCCAAGGGCAAGGAAAGCCCAACCAGCTTGAAGAATCCCATAGGAGCAGCCCTATGGATCCCCCCGGGGGGGGGGGGGGGGTCCCACTCACCTGCACGGTGCTGCAGGAACAAGGGCTGGAGGTTCCTTGGCAGCTGATGGGAACAAGAGGTTAAAGCAGGGAGTGAGCCCCTGCTCCCTTGGGAACCCCGCAGGGACAACGGGATCTGTCCTGGGATGGGGATGGGGACAAGGGACAGGGGTTGGGGCCAGAGGTGGCACCAGGGAAGGAGCCCTGGGGGGGGGGGATGGACCCGGACCCTCAGCACCCTCCTAAGAGATGAGGACACCAAGAAGGTGCCAGGGACAGGAGGGAACCCTTGGATCCGGGGGCTGGGGGGAAGAAGTCCCCAACCCCTCTTAAGGGGTGAGGAGGCCTTTGGGGTAACAGGAACCTGCCCTGGGGTAAAACGGGACCCCCCCAAAGGCACCAGGACCCCCCTTAAAGGGGCAGAAACCCCTCAGCAGACAGAAGAGACCCCCCCAAAGGCACCAGGACCCCCCTTAAAGGGGAAGAAACCCCTCAGCAGACAGAAGGGACCCCCCCAAAGGCACCAGGACCCCCCTTAAAGGGGCAGAAACCCCTCAGCAGACAGAAGGGACCCCCCCGAGGCACAAGCACGGACCCCAAAGCAGCACGGACCCCCCTATAGGGGCAAAACCCCCCTCGGGTGCAGGAGGGACCCCCCCATAACCGCAGGGCCGGACCCACCCCCAAGGCCCAGCGGTCTTCAGGCCCCCGTTAGCCCCGCGGCCCAGTGGGGGGGGGGGGTTGAGGTACGACGGGGCCGGTACCGGAGCCACCGGGGAGGGCCCTGAGGGCCTCGGAAAGAGGGGGGGGGGGGATCCCCGAACACACCCGGTCCCGCGGTGCCGGCTCCGTTCAGGTGCGGGGGGCAGCGGCCGCTCCTCGGGCCCCGGTTGCGGGCCCCGCCGCCGCCATCTTACTGCGCCGCCTCCGCCGCTCGCCTTACGGCACCGCCGCCGCGCTTTACGGCAACGGGACGGGGGGGACTCCTGCGTGACGGACAGCGGCACGACATCGCGGTCGTCATGGCAACGGTGACCCCGGCTCCGACCCCCCATGTTATTATAGGGTCTCCATGTGCCCCCCCCCATGTTATTATAGGGTCTCCATGTGCCCCCCCCCATGTTATTATAGGGTCTCCATGTGCCCCCCCCATGTTATTATAGGGTCTCCATGTGCCCCCCCCATGTTATTATAGGGTCTCCATGTGCCCCCCCCATGTTATTGTAGGGTCTCCATGTGCCCCCCCCCATGTTATTGTAGGGTCTCCATGTGCCCCCCCCCCCCATGTTATTGTAGGGTCTCCATGTGCCCCCCCCCATGTTATTATAGGGTCTCCATGTGCCCCCCCCCATGTTATTATAGGGTCTCCATGTGCCCCCCCCCATGTTATTATAGGGTCTCCATGTGCCCCCCCCCATGTTATTATAGGGTCTCCTTGTGCCCCCCCCATGTTATTATAGGGTCTCCATGTGCCCCCCCCATGTTATTATAGGGTCTCCATGTGCCCCCCCCATGTTATTGTAGGGTCTCCTTCTGCCCCCCCCATGTTATTGTAGGGTCTCCATGTGCCCCCCCCATGTTATTATAGGGTCTCCATGTGCCCCCCCCCCCCATGTTATTGTAGGGTCTCCATGTGCCCCCCCCCATGTTATTATAGGGTCTCCATGTGCCCCCCCCATGTTATTGTAGGGTCTCCATGTGCCCCCCCCCATGTTATTGTAGGGTCTCCATGTGCCCCCCCCCCCATGTTATTGTAGGGTCTCCATGTGCCCCCCCCCATGTTATTATAGGGTCTCCATGTGCCCCCCCCCATGTTATTATAGGGTCTCCATGTGCCCCCCCCCATGTTATTATAGGGTCTCCTTGTGCCCCCCCCATGTTATTATAGGGTCTCCATGTGCCCCCCCCATGTTATTGTAGGGTCTCCATGTGCCCCCCCCATGTTATTGTAGGGTCTCCTTCTGCCCCCCCCATGTTATTGTAGGGTCTCCATGTGCCCCCCCCATGTTATTGTAGGGTCTCCATGTGCCCCCCCCCATGTTATTATAGGGTCTCCATGTGCCCCCCCCCCCATGTTATTGTAGGGTCTCCATGTGCCCCCCCCATGTTATTGTAGGGTCTCCTTCTGCCCCCCCCATGTTATTGTAGGGTCTCCTTGTGCCCCCCCCATGTTATTATAGGGTCTCCATGTGCCCCCCCCATGTTATTATAGGGTCTCCAAGTGCCCCCCCCATGTTATTATAGGGTCTCCATGTGCCCCCCCCATGTTATTGTAGGGTCTCCATGTGCCCCCCCCCCATGTTATTGTAGGGTCTCCATGTGCCCCCCCCATGTTCTCACCGCCCCCCCCATCCTGCCTCAGTTTCCCCCTCCAGACGCCATCACCAACACCTTTATTGGGGACATCGAGGGGGGGTCACACACGTCCCCATGGTCAGGCTTCGGGGGGGGGGGGGGGTTGTGGGGTGTCCCTGCACCCCACACCCCCCCCCCCCCCCCCCCATATGACCCCCTGCACCCCCCCCCGGTGCGGGCCGGCTCCTCCTCCGCTGGGGGGGGCCCTACATGAGGCTGCACTGCTCCCCCCCCGGCAGCTCCATGTTGAAGCCGGGGGGCTGCAGGGGGGAACGGGGGGGGTCAGATGGGGTCTGGGTGCTTAAAGGAGGGGGGGGTCCCCCAGCAGGCCCCCCCCCCACCCATGGGTGCCCCCCCCCCCCCCATTGGCACTCACCGTCTCCCCGGCCAGTTCCTTGGGTGGGTGCCCCAGGTCTTGCAGCTGGGGGGGGGGGAACAAGGGGGTCACAATGGGGGGCTGGGACATGGGGGGGGGTTGGGTCTCTTTGGGGGGGTCTTGGGGGAGGGGGTCAGGGTGGTTCTGGGGTGCAAAAGGGGTTGGGGAGTGCATGGGGGGTGCACGGGGGGGGGGGGTCAGGGTGGTTCTGGGTGTCTCAAAGGGTGTCCCAGGGTCTCTGGGGGTGTCTATGGGGTGTCTATGGGTGTCCCTATGGGTGTCTGCCTCTGGGGGTCTCTATGGGTCTCTATGGGTGTTGATGGGTGGCTACAGGTGTCTATGGGGGTCTCTGGGGGTCTGTGTGCATCTATGGGTGTCTATGGGGGTCTATTGGTGTCTCTGGGGGTCTCTCTGGGGGTCTATGTGTGTCTATGGGGGTCTCTATGGGGGTCTATGGGGGTCTCTATGGGGGTCTATGGGGGTCTCTATGGGGGTCTATGTGTGTCTATGGGGGTCTATGGGGGTCTCTGGGGGTCTCTATGGGGATCTATGTGTGTCTATGGGGGTCTATGGGTGTCTCTGGGGGTCTCTATGTGTGTCTATGGGGTGTCTATGGATATCTGTCGGGGTCTTTGGGGGTCTGTGTGTGTCTATGTGTGTTTATGGGGGTCTCTATGGGGGTCTATGGGTCTCTGTGGGTCTCTATGGCTGTCTCTATGGGGGTCTATGGGTGTCTCTATGGGGGTCTGTGTTTATGGGTGTCTCTATGGGGGTCTCTATGTGTCTATGGGTGCCTATGGGTGTCTCTATGGGGGGTCTATGTGCGTCTATGGGGGTCTCTTGGGGTCTCTATGGGTGTCTATGGGGATCTCTGTGGGGGTCTATGTGCGTCTATGTGGGTCTATGGGGGTCTCTGGGTGTCTCTATGGGGGTCTACATGCGTCTGTGTGGGTCTATGGGGGTCTCTGGGTGTCTCTCTGGGTGTCTATGGGGATCTCTATGGGGGTCTATGTGCATCTATGTGTGCCTATGGGGGTCTCTGGGTGTCTCTATGGGTGTCTATGGGTGTCTCTATGGGGGTCTATGTGCGTCTATGGGGGTCTCTGGGGGTCTCTGGGTGTCTCTATGGGTGTCTATGGGTGTCTCTATGGGGGTCTATGTGTGTCTATGTGGGTCTCTATGGGTCTCTATGGGTCTCTCTATGTCTCTCTGTGTCTCTCTGTGTCTCTATGGGTCTCTCTGTGTCTCTCTGGGTCTCTATGGGTCTCTGTGGGTCTCTATGGGTCTCTATGTGTCTCTATGGGTCTCTATGGGTCTCTGTGGGTCTCTATGGGTCTCTGTGGGTCTCTATGGGTCTCTCTGTGTCTCTCTGGGTCTCTATGGGTCTCTGTGGGTCTCTATGGGTCTCTCTGTGTCTCTCTGTGTCTCTATGGGTCTCTATGGGTCTCTGTGGGTCTCTATGGGTCTCTCTGTGTCTCTCTGTGTCTCTATGGGTCTCTGGGGGTCTCTATGGGTCTCTATGGGTCTCTGTGGGTCTCTATGGGTCTCTATGGGTCTCTCTGGGTCTCTATGGGTCTCTGGGGGTCTCTGTGGGTCTCTCTGTGTCTCTCTGTGTCTCTCTGGATCTCTATGTGTCTCTATGGGTCTCTATGGGTCTCTGTGGGTCTCTCTGTGTCTCTCTGTATCTCTCTGTGTCTCTCTGGATCTCTCTGTGTCTCTATGTGTCTCTATGGGTCTCTATGGGTCTCTGTGGGTCTCTATGTGTCTCTATGGGTCTCTATGGGTCTCTGGGGGTCTCTATGGGTCTCTATGGGTCTCTCTGTGTCTCTCTGTGTCTCTATGGGTCTCTATGGGTCCCTGTGTGTCCCTGTGGGTCCGCACCTGCTGCATGAGCCCCAGGAGGCTCTCGAAGCGCTGCCTCCGCTCGTCCTCGCCCTCCCCGGGCCGCTCCCCCTCCAGCTGCCGGCAGATGCGGGCCATGACGCGGAGCTGCGCCCGGTACCGCTCGTACTGCTCGGCCGGGAGCGCGGCGCCGTGCCGCTGGAGCCACTCCGGGTACTGCGGGGACAGCGCCGGTCACAGCGCTGCGACCCACGGGGACCGGGTACAACAGAGCTGCGACCCACGGGGACCGGGTACAACAGAGCTGGGACCCATCGGGACCGGGCACAACAGAGCTGGGACCGGGCACAACAGAGCTGGGACCCATCGGGACCGGGTACAACAGAGCTGGGACCGGGCACAACAGAGCTGGGACCCATCGGGACCGGGTACAACAGAGCTGGGACCCATCGGGACCGGGTACAACAGAGCTGGGACCCATCGGGACCGGGTACAACAGAGCTGGGACCGGGCACAACAGAGCTGGGACCCATCGGGACCGGGTACAACAGAGCTGGGACCCATCGGGACCGGGTACAACAGAGCTGGGACCGGGCACAACAGAGCTGGGACCCATCGGGACCGGGTACAACAGAGCTGGGACCCACCGGGACCGGGTACAACAGAGCTGGGACCCATCGGGACCGGGTACAACAGAGCTGGGACCCATCGGGACCGGGCACAACAGAGCTGGGACCGGGCACAACAGAGCTGGGACCCATCGGGACCGGGTACAACAGCGCTGGGACCCATCGGGACCGGGCACAACAGAGCTGGGACCGGGCACAACAGAGCTGGGACCCATCGGGACCGGGTACAACAGAGCTGGGACCCATCGGGACCGGGCACAACAGCGCTGGGACCCATCGGGACCGGGCACAACAGAGCTGGGACCGGGCACAACAGAGCTGGGACCCATCGGGACCGGGCACAACAGCGCTGGGACCCATCGGGACCGGGTACAACAGAGCTGGGACCCATCGGGACCGGGCACAACAGCGCTGGGACCCATCGGGACCGGGCACAACAGAGCTGGGACCCATCGGGACCGGGTACAACAGAGCTGGGACCCATCGGGACCGGTCACACCGGTGTTGGGACCCGCCGGTACCGGACACACCAGTGCCACCCAGCGGCACCGGCCACAGCGCTGGGACACTCCAGTACCGGTGGCACCAGTGCCTCCCAGTGGTACCAGTGACACCAGTGCTACCGGGTGACACCAGTGCCGGAACCACTCTCGGTACTATGGGGACACCAGCACCGGTCCCACCGGCACCACAACACCGGTGTTGCCCACCAGCACCGGGTCACACTGGTGTCACCCACCGGTGTCCCCCACCCACATCTCCCACCAGCCTTGGGTGACACCGGTGTCACCGTGACACCGGAGCCACTCAGGGTACTGCTGGGGTGGGGGACACCAGCACTGGGTCACACTGGTACCACCCACTGGCATCACCCACCAGCACCGGTCACACCGGTACCATCCCTCCAGCATCGGGTGACACCGGCATCACCGTAACACCGGAGCCACTCAGGGCACTGCCGGCGGGGGGACACCAGCACTGGGTCACACTGGTACCACCCACTGCCATCACCCACCAGCACTGGTCACACCGGTACCATCCCACCAGCATCGGGTGACACCGGCACTGGGTGACACCGGCATCACCATAACACCGGAGCCACTCAGGGCACTGCCGGGGGGGGACACACACCAGCACTGGGTCGCACTGGTATCACTCATTGCCATCACCCACCAGCACCGGTCACACCGGTACCATCCCACCAGCACCGGGTGACCCCGGCACCAAGCCACCGGTAGCCCCCATCCCCGGACCTTCTCGGTGATCTCCTTGAGCGAGGGGTAGAGCACGTCCTTGGAGAGCAGGCTCTGCATGATGCTCCGCATGACGGGCAGGACGCTGCCCTCGCCGTCGCCATCGCCCTCCTCCAGCCCCAGCCCTTCCAGCGCCTTCGCCAGCTCCTCCTCCGAGGCCGAAGAGCTCTGCGAGGGCACCGTCAGCCCCATAGCGGGGGGGGGGGGGGACGGGACACCCCATAGAGGTGGGGGGGGGGGGAGCTATGGGGCAGCCGTACCTGCAGGTCGCTGGCGTTCTTGGCCAAGCCGTTCAACGTCTCCTTGAGGCAGGAGGTGAATTCCTGCTGCGACGCCGCGTCGCTGCCTGCACAACCGGAGACACCGACACCCCTAAACCATCCCCTATGGTGCTGCCACAGCACCCCCTTGGCACGCCGTTACCAGCGCCAGTATCAGCACAGTCACCAGCACCGTTACGAGCACCGTTACCGGTGCTGTTACCAGCGCCGTTATCAGCACTGTCACCAGCACCATTACCTACACCATTACCAGCGCCGTTATCAGCACCGTTACCAGTGCCGTCACAAGCGCCATTATCAGTGCCATCACAAGCGCCATCACCAGCACCATTACCAGCACCGTTACCAGTGCCGTTATCAGCACCACTACCAGCGCCGTCACCAGCACCATTACCGGTGCTGCTACCAGCGCCGTTATCAGCGCCATCACCAGCACCCTTACGAGCACCGTTACCTGCACTGTTATCAGCGCCATTATCAGCATTATTACCAGTGTTACCAGCGCCATTACCGGCACTGTTACCAGCGCCGTTACCAGCACCATTACCAGCGCCGTTACCAGCGCCGTCACCAGCACCGTTACCAGCGCCGTCACCAGCACCGTTACCAGTGCCATTACCAGCACCGTTACCAGCGCCGTCACCAGCACCGTTACCAGCGCCGTCACCAGCACCGTTACCAGTGTCATTACCAGCACCGTTACAAGCGCCATCACCAGCACCGTTACCAGTGCCGTTACCAGCACCGTTACAAGCGCCGTCACCAGCACCGTTACCAGTGCCGTCACCAGCACCGTCACCAGCATTACCAGTGTTACCAGCCCACGGAGCCCATCGCGGCCCCCGGCGCTCACCGACTCTACCGGCGGCTTCCGAGAGCTTCTGGAACTGCTCCACCAGGTGCGGCTCCTCCCGCGCCAGCTCCTGCATGGCCCGGTCGAACTCGGCCGCCGCTTGCGCCGCCAGGTCCCCCTCGAAGAGCTCCTCGAAGAAGCGCTCCTGCGCCGCGAACAGGGACGCCTGCGCCGGGGAGGGATGGGGATGAAGCAGCAGCCCCACAACCGCCCTGACCCCCAAGCAGTGGGGCTGGAACCTTCGCTCCCCCCCCGCCCCGGTGCTCACCTTGGCGGCGTCGCTGGGTGAGGGCTCGGTGCCGGAGCCGGGACCGGGGGGCGGCGGAGGGGGGGGTCGGGTCTTGTCGAAGTCGTCCAAGGCACCTGGGGGGGGAAAGGAGGATTCTGCACTCGAAGGGCAGCCCTGCACCCCAAAGAGCCCCCCTGCACCCCAATGAGAGCCAGTGTAACCCAATGAGCCCCCTGCACCCCAATGAGAGCCAGTGAACCCCAATAAACCCCAATGTACCCCAATGAGACCCTTGCACCCCAGTGAGCCTCACTGCACCCCAACGAGCCCCAATGTACCCCAAGGAGCCCCTTGCACCCCAATGAGCCCCCCTGCACGCCAATGAGCTGCAGTGCACCCCAATGAGCCCCCCTGCACCCCAATGAACCCCTTGCACCCCAATGAGCTGCAATGTACCCCAATAAGCCCCTTGCACCCCAATGAGCCCCCCTGCACCCCAATGACCCCCTGCACCCCAATGAGACTCAGTGTACCCCAATGAGCCCCTTGCACCCCAATGAACCCCAGTGCACCCCAATGAGACTCAGTGTACCCCAGTGAGCCCTTTGAACTCCAATGAGCCTCCCTGCACCCCAATGAGCCCCTTGCACCCCAAAGAACCCCAGTGCACCCCAATGAGCCCCTTGCACCCCAATGAACCCCAGTGCACCCCAATGAGCCCCTTGCACCCCAGTGACCCCACCCGCACCCTAATGATCTCCCTTGTACCCCAATGAGCCCCTTGTACCCCAATGAGCTCCCCGCACCCCAGTGACCCCCAGTGACCCCCAGCCCCATTTCACCCCAGTGACCCCCAGCCCCATTTCACCCCAGTGACCCCCTCACCCCAGTGACCCCCCCACACCGCTCCTGCCCCCCCGTTCCCCCCCCCTCACTCTCGAGCAGCGCCTCCAGCTCCGGGTCAGGGCCCGGCTCCGGCTCCGGCCCCGGCTCCGCCGCCATCTTCGCGCGGCTCCGCCTCCACCAGGGAGCGCGCCCGCCCCGCCCACCCGCCGAGGCTCCGCCCCTGCCCCCGCCGAAGCCCCGCCCCTAACGGCGCGGTTGCGCCACCCGCCCGCCAGGCGGCGCTGCAGTGCACGGGGCGCTGCTTGACTCCCCCTAGCGGACCGGCGGACCGAGACCCCATAGGTTGGGGTCCGGCTTCTTGGGGGGGGGGGGGGTCCAGATGTGGGGGTCCCAGATGTGGGGGTCCCAGATGTGGGGTCCGGCTTCTTGGTGGGAGGGGGTCCAGATGTGGGGGTCACAGATGTGGGGGTCCCAGATGTGGGGTCCGGCTTCTTGGGGGGGGGGGGGGTCCAGATGTGGGGGTCCCAGATGTGGGGGTCCCAGATGTGGGGTCCGGCTTCTTGGTGGGAGGGGGTCCAGATGTGGGGGTCACAGATGTGGGGGTCCCAGATGTGGGGTCTGGCTTCTTGGTGGGAGGGGGTCCAGATGTGGGGGTCACAGATGTGGGGGTCCCAGATGTGGGGTCCGGCTTCTTGGTGAGAGGGGGTCCAGATGTGGGGGTCACAGATGTGGGGGTCCCAGATGTGGGGGTCCCAGATGTGGGGGTCCGGCTTCTTGGTGGGAGGCGGGTCCAGATGTGGGGTTCATAGATTTGGGGGGCCCAGATGTGGGGGTCACAGATTTGGGGGTCCAGATGTGGGGGTCCCAGATTTGGGGGTCCCAGATGTGGGGGTCCGAGCTCCTGGAGGCTGAGTTTTGGGGGGGTTCAAGAGTGTCTTGGGGGGGTTTTGGGGTTCACCCCCTGTGGGTGCCGCTGTCCCCATCCCCATCTCCCCCCCCAGTTACGGACCCCCTGCCCCATTTACACCTGGTGCTGCTTTACTGGGACGCACAGAGCAGAATGGGGGGGGCAGCACCGCACCCCCCCCGAGCAGCTTCACCCCCCCTCGGCCCCCTAAGTTCAGGGGGGTTTGGGGTCAACCCCCCCCCATTTCCAGGGGGAAAAACAGGAACGGGGGGGGGGGGCCGGGGCTGCAGGATGGGGTCAGGAGCCTTTGATCTCGAGGGTCTCGTACGTCTCTTGGCCCTCACTGCTGAGCCCCTGCAGGGACAAAGGGGGAACAAGGGGGGGGGGACACACAAGGTGTTGGTGCCCCCCAACCACCATCACCCCCTCCCCAATGGGTCCCATTCCACCCAATGGGGGGGGGGTCCCATTCAACCCAATGGGGAGGGGGTCCCATTCCACCCAATGGGGGGGGGGTCCCATTCAACCCAATGTTGGGGGGTCTCATTCAACCCAATGGGGGGGGTCCCATTCAACCCAATGGGGGGGGGGTCCCATTCAACCCAATGTTGGGGGGTCTCATTCAACCCAATGGGGGGGGTCCCATTCAACCCAATGGGGGGGGGGTCCCATTCAACCCAATGTTGGGGGGTCTCATTCAACCCAATGGGGGGGGTCCCATTCAACCCAATGGGGGGGGGTCCCATTCAACCCAATGTTGGGGGGGTCTCATTCAACCACCCAGGGGGAGAAGACCCCACTCAACCCATTTTGGGGGGCTCAGCGCAGGGACCCCATAAGGGAGAGCAGCTGGGGGGGGGCACCACCACCACCCCCCCCACAAGTGACTTACAACGTAGATGGCTTCTTCCTTCTGCTTAGGGAAAAGGAAAGAGAACGAGCTAAAGGGACAAGGGGGGGGACACGGGCACCCCCCCTGCACCCCTCATTCCTTAGGGAACAAAGGGGGGTCCCCCCAATCCATCCCCCCCCCCCCCCAATCTCTTACCTTCTTGGTGGCTCCCTGCTGTGATGCTCGGTAAACGATGAACTGCCGGGAATGGGGGGGGGGGGCACCCCAAAAAGTGGGGGAAAAGCACAGGAATCAGAGGGAAAAACATCGGGAGAGACCCAGAAATGGGGGGGGGGGGGTCCCCCGGTGCTCACCTTGAGGCGGCAATAGATGGCGGTGAGGATGATGCCGTAGAGGAAGAGGATGGCATCGAGGATGTAGCAGAACTCCGGCTCCATCAGGGCCTCTGGGGAGGGTGAGGGGGGGTCCCCGTTGTGGGGGGGGTCCCTGGGGTCAGCCCCATTGCAGGGGGGTTTGGGGTCAGCCCCATTGTGGGGCATCCCGGGATTGGTTCCGTTGTGTGGGGGCCCAGATGAGCCCCTGCCCCTGGGGGGGCCCCATTGCAGGGGGGCCCCAGTGAGCCCCGTTATGGGGGTCCCCAGGTCAGTTCCTTTGTTGGTGCTCCCCACTCAGCCCCATTGCAGTGGGTCCAGGGTGGTTCCGACGTCCATTGGGGCACCCGGAATCATCCAGGACTCTCCTCTGGGTGATCCCCGGCTCCCAACCCCACCGCCATGAACCCACCCAGCCCCTTGCCCGCCCCACAGATCCCCCCCCCCAACCTGCTGCTGGGGTCTGGAGCAGGAGCAGGAGCAAGAGGACACCCATGGGTGCAGCGGGTGCCAGCAGGGGCCGGTGGGTGACAGCCGGTGACGGTGACCGCGGCCGAGCCAGAGCCTTCACCCACCCCACGGCACTTCCGCTCCTCCGGCCAACAGCTGGGGCCAGCGTCACCCAGCCCCACTGTCACCGTCCCAGCCCCACTGTCACTGTCCCAGCCCCACTGTCACCGTCCCAGCCCCAGTGTTGCCATCACCCAGCCCCACTGTCACTGTCCCAGCCCCACTGTGACAATCACCCAGCCCCACTGCCGCCGTCACCCAGCCCCACTGTCGCCATCACCCAGCCCCACTGTCGCCGTCACCCAGCCCCACTGTCGCCGTCACCCAGCCCCACTGTCGCCGTCACCCAGCCCCACTGTCGCCATCACCCAGCCCCAGTGTCGCCATCCCAGCCCCACTGTCACCGTCACCCAGCCCCACTGTCGCCGTCCCAGCCCCACTGTCACCGTCACCCAGCCCCACTGTCGCCGTCACCCAGCCCCAGTGTCACCGTCACCCAGCCCCACTGTCGCCGTCACCCAGCCCCACTGTCGCCTTCCCAGACCCAGTGTCGCCATCACCCAGCCCCAGTGTCGCCATCCCAGCCCCACTGTCACCGTCACCCAGCCCCACTGTCGCCGTCCCAGCCCCACTGTCACCGTCACTCAGCCCCACTGTCACCGTCACCCAGCCCCAGTGTCGCCATCACCCAGCCCCAGTGTCACCGTCCCGGCCCCACTGTCACCGTCCCGGCCCCACTGTCACCGTCCCCCTATGGGTGCTGCCAGCACCCAGCAGGGTGTTCCCCAGCCAGCAAAGGGGAAGCTCTCACCACAAACCCTACATAGGAAGGGAAGGGGAGGGAAGTTCCCCCCAGAGCAGCAGGGGCCGGGGCAGGGGCCCACTTCAGCCTTTATTAATGGCAGCAGAGGAAAAGGGGGTGCAGTGGGGGGGGGGGGGGGAAACCAGGCCCCCCCAATGGGGCACAAGGAGCTGGGGCCGTCGCTTCACCGGTCCACTTCACCAAAGACGATGTCCTGTGTGCCTGGGGGGGGATATGGGGGTCAGGGGAGGAGCAGCACCCAGGAAGGGGGGGGTGGGAACGGGGACACCCCTCCAGGACCCCCCCACCCCAAACCCAAGGAGGGGACGTACCGATGATGGCCACCACGTCCGCCAGCATGTGGCCCTGGGACATGCGGTCCAGCCCGGCCTGGAGGAACACAGGGAACCCCCATGAGCCCCATAGCACCCCCTCCAGCACCCAGCACCCTGACCCCCAGCCAGCGAGGGGATGAGGATGGGGGCATCCGGAGCGGCACGAGGGGAGATGTGGGGAGACGAAGGACCCGCAGGCAGTGGGCACCCCCCCCATAAGCCCCGATCCCCCCCCCTGCCCTCGCTATGGGGTGATGCCCCAACCGGCTTCTCCTACCAGGTGAGCGAACCCCGGTGCCTTGATCTTGCAGCGGTAGGGGCGGCTGCTGCCGTCGGACACCAGGTACACACCGAATTCCCCCTGCAGGGACACAGGGATGGGGTTGGGGTCACGGTGACGCCGAGGTGTGCGTCCCCCCCCCTTTGTGTCACCGTAACACAAGAGGCACCTTGGGGGCCTCGATGGCCGTGTAGGTGGCCCCGGGGGGCACTTGGTAGCCCTCGGTGTAGAGCTTGAAGTGATGGATCAAGGACTCCATGGAGGTCTGCGGAGAGAGGAGGGACACGGAGGACCGTGAGGAGCAGGGTGGTGGCCACAGCCATGCCCAGGGATGGCCACGGTGACACAAAACACCCCCCAAACCCCATCTTGCCCCTCTTGGTGAGGCCCGGTGCGGGATGGAACCTCCTTTACCTTCATCTCTGCCCGCTTAGGTGGGGAGATCTTGGCATCATCCACCTTGATCTCGCCCTCGGGCATCTTATTGAGGCACTGCAGGATGATGCGGAGCGACTGGCGCATCTCCTCCACGCGGCACAGGTACCTGTGGGCACCCCCCCGCCCCACGGCGCTCAGCACCCACAGCACCATGCCCAATGGGTGCCCCATGGGGTCACCATAGCCTCATCACAGCCCCAACCACCCCCTTCCCCCCCCCCCAAGTGTGGGTCTGACCCCCAGGTACCGGTCATAGCAGTCGCCGTGGGAACCGATGGGGACGTCGAACTCCACTTGGTCGTAGACGTCGTAGGGTTGGGTCTTCCGGAGATCCCAATGGATTCCCGAGCCCCGGAGCATGACCCCACTGCGAGGAGGGAGTGGGTGAGCAGGGCCCTAGTGTGGGGCTCCCCACAGCCCGCCTCGGGGGTCCCCCAGACCCACCTGAAGCCGTAGTTCAGAGCCTCCTCTGCTGTTATGACACCGATGTCGACGGTGCGGTTCTTCCAGATGCGGTTGTTGGTGAGCATCTGTGGGGGTGCAGAGTCCATCACCCCCCGTCACCCCTCCCACCCCATTCCCAGCCCTCACGGCGTCCCCACGGCCCACTTTTAGAGTCCCAGATGGGCTGGGATGAAGGGAGCTTAAAGCTCACCTAAAGCCATGGCCGGGGACCCCTTCCATTAGAGCAGGATGCTCCCACCTGGCCTTGAGCACTGCGAGGGATGGGGCAGCCCCAGCTCCTCTGGGCACCCTCAGCCCCCTCCCAGGGGAAGAGCTTCCCTATATCCAACCTGAAATTCCCCTCTTCCAGCTTTGCCAGCGGGATCCTCACCTCCTCCACCTCATCTATCCGGATGGAGAAGTTCTTCACGAACTCATAGATGTCATCCATCAGCCCTAAGGGCAGGTCCTGGGTGGGACAAGAAGGAGCTGGGTGAAAGGGGGGAACCAGAGGGGTCAGCACCCACCCAGTGGCACCCATGGGGGGCTCGGGGTATCACACCCCCCCTCAACAACAACAACGTTACCTGGTGCACCCCCCCGGGGCGGATGTAGGCAGCGTGCATCCGCGCTCCCGACACGCGCTCATAGAACTCGAACATCTATGGGAGAGAGGAGGAGAAAGAGCTGCTATGGGGAGGAAAGGGGGGGAAAAGGCAGCCCCACATCCAGCCATGGGCCCCCCACCTTCTCCCTCTCCTCGAACATCCAGAAGAAGGGGGTCATGGCGCCGATGTCCAGCGCGTGCGTGGTCACGGCCATGATGTGGTTGAGCAGCCGCGTGATCTCGGCGAAGAGCACTGCGGGATGAGGGGGGGAGCTGCAATCCCCATGGGATCCCTATGGAATCCCCATGGAATCCCTATAGAAGCCCTATGGGATCCTTATAGAATCCCTATGGGATCCCCATGGAATCCCTATATAATCCCTACGGGATCCCTATAGGATGCCCATGGAATCCGTATGGAAACCCCATGAAATCCCCATGGAATCCCCACAGAATCCCTATGGAATCCCCACAGAATCCCTATGGAATCCCCACAGAACCCCTATGGAATCTGTCTGGGATCCCTATAGAATCCCTATGGGATGCCCATGGAATCCATATGGAAACCCCATGAAATCCCCATGGAATCTGTATGGGATCCCTATAAAATCCGTATGGGATCCCTATGAAATCCCTATAGGATCCCTACGGGAACCCTATAGAAACCCAATAGGATCCCTATGGAATCCCTATAGAATCCCTATAGAATACCTATGAGATCCCCATGGAATCCCTATATAATCCCTATGGGATCCCTATAGGATGCCCATGGAATCCGTATGGAAATCCCATGGAATCCCCACAGAATCCCTATGGAATCTGTCTGGGATCCCTATAGAATCCCTATGGGATACCCATGGAATCCGTATGGAAACCCCATGAAATCCCCATGGAATCCCTATGGAAACCCCATGGGATCTGTATGGCATCCCTATAAAATCGCTATGGGATCCCTATGGGAACCCTATAGAATCCCTATGGGATCCCTACGGAATCCCTATGAAATCCGTATAGGATCCCAATAGAATCCCTATGGAATCCCTACAGAATCCCCATGGGATCCCTTCCTTCCTCACCCCGGATCCACTGGGCCCGCAGCGGCGGGCGGATGTTGAGCAGCTTTTCCACGGCCAAGGAATAGGCCTGCTCATTGCACATCATGGACACGTAGTCAAGGCGGTCGAAGTAAGGCAGAGCCTGATGGGGAGAAACGGGATAGGATGGGAAGGAGGATGGATAACACCCCTCCGATGGAGTTTTCCAGCTCCCAAGCCCGGAGCCACAGCGCCGCCTCCCTGGAATCCCAACCTGGTTTGGGTTGGAAGGGACCTCAAAGCCCATCCAGAGCCACGCGGACAAGGACCAGGTGGCTCCAGACCCCATCCCTCAGCACCAGGGATGGGGCGGGCACATTGCCAGCGTATCCCCACGGCGAGGAGCGGCCCCATGGGGCGCTACCTGCAGGTAGGTCTTGTACTCGATGAGCTTCTCGGTGCCGCGGTGCAGGAGGCCGATGTGGGGGTCGCAGCGCTTGACCGACTCCCCGCTGAGCTCCATGACGAGGCGCAGGACGCCGTGCGCCGCCGGGTGCTGCGGCCCGAAGTTGATGGTTAAACTGGAGACCTTCCTGTGCGCCACCGGGTCCTTGTCTGTGCCGAGAGGGAGGGAGGGAGGGAGAGATGAGGGAGGGAGAGATGAGGGAGGGAGAGATGAGGGAGGGAGAGATGAGGGAGGGAGAGATGAGGGAGGGAGAGATGAGGGAGGGAGGGATGGAGGGATGGAGGGATGGAGGGATGGAGGGATGAGGGAGGGAGGGATGGGCAGAGGGAGGGAGGGAGGGAGAGATGATGGAGGGATGGATGGAGGGAGGGAGGGAGGGAGGGAGGAATGGAGGGATGGAGGGAGGGAGGGAGGGAGGGAGGGAGGGAGGGAGGGAGGAATGGAGGGATGGAGGGAGAGATGGAGGGAGGGATGGAGGGAGGAAGGATGGAGGGAGGGAGGGAGGGATGGAGGGAGGGAGGGATGATGGAGGGAGGGAGGGAGGGAGGGAGGGAGGGAGGGAGGGAGGGAGGGAGGGAGGGAGGGAGGGAGGAGGGATGGAGAGATGATGGAGGGAGGGATGGAGGGATGGAGGGAGGGAGGAAGGGATGGAGGGGTGGGTGGAGGGATGGAGGGGTGGGTGGAGGGATGGAGGGAGGGAGGGATGATGGATGGATGGAGGGAGGGAGGGATGAAGGGAAGGATGGAGAGATGATGAATGATGGATGGCGGGGGAACACAGTCGGCAATGGGGACGGGAATGTCATGATCCCGGCTCTTCCCGGACCCAAGGACGTCAGAGCTTGGCCGTGCAGCAGGAACGCGGCGTTCCCGTCAGCGCCGCATCGGCTCCAAGGCTCCACAGCGGGAACCCCCCAAGGGATTCCCCCCACCACCACCACCCCAATGACACCCATGGGGTTGGGGGGCACAAGGCAGGCCCAGGGCACCCCAAAACCCCAGCGCACCCACAGGGCACCCAATGGACCCCGGAGCCCACCGAGCACCCCCCCCCCCATTCCCCCCCTCACCGTTCCAGGGTGGCGGCACCCACTTCTCGGTCTCTTTGCTCGGGTACATGACGGCCCCCGCGAACTGCTGCGCCCACTCCACATCGGGCTGCCATTGCCGCGCCGACCTGAGGGCCGCGACGGGGCGGGACGGGACGGGCGTGAGGCGGGGACCGGACCCGCAGCAACCCCCGTGTCCCCGTCCCCATCCCCATCCCCGCTGTCCTCATCCCCCGCCGCTGGCCCCGCTCTCACCGCACCGGGGCCGGGCCCAGCCTCGCCGCCGCCGCCGCCGCCCGCAGCCCCGAAGGTGCCCCCCGGAGCCTCCCGAGCGCCCTCAGCGCCGCCATCTTGCCCTTGGCACTGCGCGTGCGCAAGGGAGGGGAAGGCGTGGCGAGCGGCGCCATGTTTGAAGCGGGCAGGTCAAGGGGGTTTTAACCCGCCCCCTCCCCGCCGCCATCTTTACTAAGGGCAACATCCGGGACATGGCACTGGCTTCACGGCCATCTTTGAGTGGGGCAGGGTGGCGACGGGGATGGCGGAGATAGAGGGGACGGAGTGACTCCTGCCCCCCCCCAATGACACCCCCTGTGTGACCCCCAGTGACACCCCCTGTGTGTCCCCCCCCAATGACACCCCCTGTGTGTCCCCCAATGACACTCCCTGTGTGTCCCCAATGACACCCCCTGTGTGTCCCCCAATGACACCCCCTGTGTGACCCCCAGTGACACCCCCTGTGTGTCCCCCCCCAATGACACCCCCTGTGTGTCCCCCAATGACACCCCGTTTGTCCCCCCCAATGACACCCCCTGTGTCCCCCCCCAATGACACCCCCCGTGTCCCCCCCATGACACCCCCCGTGTCCCCCCCAATGACACCCCCCGTGTCCCCCAATGACACCCCCCGTGTCCCCCCAAGACACCCCCCGTGTCCCCCCAATGACACCCCCCGTGTCCCCCCCAATGACACCCCCTGTGTGTCCCCCAATGATACCCCGTGTGTCCCCCAAATGACGCCCCGTGTGTCCCCCCAATGACACCCCCCGTGTCCCCCCCAATGACACCCCCCGTGTGTCCCCCCAATGACACCCCCCGTGTCCCCCCCAATGACACCCCCCGTGTGTCCAATGACACCCCCCATGTCCCCCCCAATGACACCCCCTATGTCCCCCACTGACACCCCCCGTGTCCCCCCCACTGACCCCCCCCGTGTCGCCATGCGGGTGGCACACGGGACCCCCAACCCCGCTGTTGGGGTCCCCATTGGGTCCCTGTTGTCTCCCCCCTCCGTGTTCCCCCCTTCTCCCTCGGGGGTCAGCGGTTCCCGCGCCCTCCGCTGCGTCACCCGCCCCGGTGACGTAGGCTCTACGTCACGGCTGTTCCCGGCGCGCTCTGACTCACGGGGTCGCGCCGGTGGCACGGACAGAGGTTGGCCGGTGGCCACCCCCCCCCCCCCCCCCGGTGTGGGGACGTCCGAGATGGGGACCCCCGAAAGGGGGGGACACCGGGAGAGAGGGAGGGGAGCTTTGGGGAGGGAGAACGGGGAGAGAGGGGAGGTGGGAGCAGGGATACAGGAACGGGGGGTAATGAAACCGGGGATACTGGGAGCGGGAGATAGGTGGTGGAACTGGGGATGCTGGAGCTGGGGATGGTGGAACTGGAACATACTGGAGATGGGGATGGTGGAACTGGGGATGGTGGAACTGGGGATGGTGGAACTGAAACATACTGGAGCTGGGGATGGTGGAACTGGAACATACTGGAGATGGGGATGGTGGAACTGGAACACACTGGAGATGGGGATGGTGGAACTGGAACATACTGGAGATGGGGATGGTGGAACTGGAACACACTGGAGATGGGGATGGTGGAACTGGAACATACTGGAGATGGGGATGGTGGAACTGGAACACACTGGAGATGGGGATGGTGGAACTGGAACACACTGGAGATGGGGATGGTGGAACTGGAACATACTGGAGATGGGGATGGTGGAACTGGGGATGCTGGAGCTGGGGATGGTGGAACTGGAACATACTGGAGCTGGGGATGGTGGAACTGGAACATACTGGAGATGGGGATGGTGGAACTGGAACATACTGGAGATGGGGATGGTGGAACTGGAACATACTGGAGATGGGGATGGTGGAACTGGAACATACTGGAGATGGGGATGGTGGAACTGGAACATACTGGAGATGGGGATGGTGGAACTGGAACATACTGGAGATGGGGATGGTGGAACTGGAACACACTGGAGATGGGGATGGTGGAACTGGAACACACTGGAGATGGGGATGGTGGAACTGGAACACACTGGAGATGGGGATGGTGGAACTGGAACACACTGGAGATGGGGATGGTGGAACTGGAACACACTGGAGATGGGGATGGTGGAACTGGAACACACTGGAGATGGGGATGGTGGAACTGGAACATACTGGAGATGGGGATGGTGGAACTGGAACATACTGGAGATGGGGATGGTGGAACTGGAACATACTGGAGCTGGGGATGGTGGAACTGGAACATACTGGAGATGGGGATGGTGGAACTGGGGATGCTGGAGCTGGGGATGGTGGAACTGGAACATACTGGAGCTGGGGATGGTGGAACTGGAACATACTGGAGCTGGGGATGGTGGAACTGGAACATGCTGGAGATGGGGATGGTGGAACTGGAACATACTGGAGATGGGGATGGTGGAACTGGAACATGCTGGAGATGGGGATGGTGGAACTGGAACATACTGGAGATGGGGATGGTGGAACTGGAACATACTGGAGATGGGGATGGTGGAACTGGAACACACTGGAGATGGGGATGGTGGAACTGGAACATACTGGAGATGGGGATGGTGGAACTGGAACATACTGGAGATGGGGATGGTGGAACTGGAACACACTGGAGATGGGGATGGTGGAACTGGAACACACTGGAGATGGGGATGGTGGAACTGGAACATACTGGAGATGGGGATGGTGGAACTGGAACATACTGGAGATGGGGATGGTGGAACTGGAACACACTGGAGATGGGGATGGTGGAACTGGAACACACTGGAGATGGGGATGGTGGAACTGGAACATACTGGAGATGGGGATGGTGGAACTGGGGATGCTGGAGCTGGGGATGGTGGAACTGGAACATACTGGAGATGGGGATGGTGGAACTGGAACATACTGGAGATGGGGATGGTGGAACTGGGGATGCTGGAGCTGGGGATGGTGGAACTGGAACATACTGGAGATGGGGATGGTGGAACTGGAACATACTGGAGATGGGGATGGTGGAACTGGAACATACTGGAGATGGGGATGGTGGAACTGGAACATACTGGAGATGGGGATGGTGGAACTGGAACATACTGGAGCTGGGGATGGTGGAACTGGAACATACTGGAGCTGGGGATGGTGGAACTGGAACATACTGGAGATGGGGATGGTGGAACTGGAACATACTGGAGATGGGGATGGTGGAACTGGAACATACTGGAGATGGGGATGGTGGAACTGGAACATGCTGGAGATGGGGATGGTGGAACTGGAACACACTGGAGATGGGGATGGTGGAACTGGAACATACTGGAGCTGGGGATGGTGGAACTGGAACATACTGGAGATGGGGATGGTGGAACTGGGGATGCTGGAGCTGGGGATGGTGGAACTGGAACATACTGGAGATGGGGATGGTGGAACTGGAACATACTGGAGCTGGGGATGGTGGAACTGGAACATGCTGGAGATGGGGATGGTGGAACTGGAACATACTGGAGATGGGGATGGTGGAACTGGAACATACTGGAGATGGGGATGGTGGAACTGGAACATACTGGAGATGGGGATGGTGGAACTGGGGATGCTGGAGCTGGGGATGGTGGAACTGGAACATACTGGAGATGGGGATGGTGGAACTGGGGATGCTGGAGCTGGGGATGGTGGAACTGGAACATACTGGAGCTGGGGATGGTGGAACTGGAACATGCTGGAGATGGGGATGGTGGAACTGGAACATACTGGAGATGGGGATGGTGGAACTGGAACATACTGGAGCTGGGGATGGTGGAACTGGAACATACTGGAGCTGGGGATGGTGGAACTGGAACATACTGGAGATGGGGATGGTGGAACTGGAACATACTGGAGATGGGGATGGTGGAACTGGAACATACTGGAGATGGGGATGGTGGAACTGGAACATACTGGAGCTGGGGATGGTGGAACTGGAACATACTGGAGATGGGGATGGTGGAACTGGAACATACTGGAGCTGGGGATGGTGGAACTGGGGATGCTGGAGCTGGGGATGGTGGAACTGGAACATACTGGAGCTGGGGATGGTGGAACTGGGGATGCTGGAGCTGGGGATGGTGGAACTGGAACATACTGGAGCTGGGGATGGTGGAACTGGGGATGCTGGAGCTGGGGATGGTGGAACTGGAACATACTGGAGATGGGGATGGTGGAACTGGGGATGCTGGAGCTGGGGATGGTGGAACTGGAACATACTGGAGATGGAAGTAGGGATACAGGGACTGGGGATGCTGAGACTGGAACACACTGGAGATGGAAGTAGGGATACAGGGGCTGGGGATGCTGAGACTGGAACACACTGGAGATGGAAGTAGGGATACAGGAGCTGGGGATGGTGGAACTGGAACATACTGGAGATGGAAGTAGGGATACAGGAGCTGGGGATGGTGGAACTGGAACATACTGGCGATGGGGATGTTGGAACTGGAACATACTGGAGATGGAAGTAGGGATACAGGGACTGGGGATGCTGGAAGTGGGAGATAGATAGTGGAACTGGGGATGCCAGAGCTGGGGATGCTTGAACTGGGGATACTGGAGATGGAAGTAGGGATACAGGGAAGGGGGATGCTGAAAGTGGGTGATACTGGAAGTGGGAGATAGTGGAACTGCGGATGCTGGAGCTGGGGATGCTGGAACTAGGGACGCTGGAGCTGGGGATACTGAAAGTGGGAGATAGAAGTGGGAGACAGTGGGACTGGGAGATACTAGAAATGGGAGTATTGGAGCTGGGGATGCTCGAACTGGGGATACTGGAGCTCAGAGAAAATGCTAATGGGGATGCTGGAGCTGGAGATCCTCAAACTGGGGGTACTGGTTATGGGGATGCTGAAACCGGGAATACCGAAACTTGTAGATATTGGAGCTGGGGACACTGGAGCTGGGGAAGCTGGAGCTGGGGACACTGGAACTGGGGATGCTGGAGCTGGGGACGCTGGAACTGGGGATGCTGGAGCTGGGGACGCTGGAGCTGGGGACGCTGGAACTGGGGATGCTGGAGCTGGGGAAGCTGGAGCTGGGGACACTGGAGCTGGGAATGCTGGAGCTGGGGACACTGGAGCTGGGAATGCTGGAGCTGGGGACACTGGAGCTGGGGATGCTGGAACTGGGGACGCTGGAGCTGGGGATGCTGGAACTGGGGATGCTGGAGCTGGGGATGCTGGAACTGGGGACACTGGAGCTGGGGATGCTGGAACTGGGGACACTGGAGCTGGGGATGCTGGAACTGGGGATGCTGGAGCTGGGGATGCTGGAACTGGGGATGCTGGAACTGGGGATGCTGGAGCTGGGGATGCTGGAACTGGGGATGCTGGAGCTGGGGATGCTGGAACTGGGGATGCTGGAACTGGGGATGCTGGAGCTTGGGATGCTGGAGCTGGGGATGCTGGAGCTGAGGATGCTGGAGCTGGGGATGCTGGAACTGAGGACACTGGAGCTGGGGATGCTGGAACTGGGCATGCTGGAGCTGGGGATGCTGGAGCTGGGGCCACTGGAGCTGGGGATGGTGGAGCTGAGGATGCTGGAACTGGGGACGCTGGAACTGGGGATGCTGGAGCTGGGGATGCTGGAGCTGGGGCCACTGGAGCTGGGGATGGTGGAGCTGAGGATGCTGGAACTGGGGACGCTGGAACTGGGGATGCTGGAACTGGGGACGCTGGAGCTGGGGATGCTGGAGCTGGGGATGCTGGAGCTGGGGATGCTGGGGCTGGGGATGCTGGAGCTGGGGATGCTGGAGCTGGGGATGCTGGGGCTGGGGATGCTGGGGCTGGGGATGCTGGAGCTGGGGATGCTGGAACTGGGGACGCTGGAGCTGGGGACACTGGAGCTGGGGATGCTGGAACTGGGGATGCTGGAACTGGGGAAACTGGGGCTGGGGACAGTGGCAGGTCCCAGGGCAGCGGCCGCTGTGGCAGATGCCGGAGCCCAGTTGGTGCTGGGGTCCCATGGGTGCACAGAGGCTCTTTGTGCGGCGGCACCGGGTGCCACCGGCTGCCTTTGTCCAGGGCCGCGTCACCCCCATCCCGGGGACGGCACCGACGGCACCGGCAGCGCCCCGGCCCCCCTCCTCCCCCCCCCCCCACCCCGCACCGGGACCGGGACCGGGACCGGCCCCCCCCCCCCCTTCCCAGAAGGGAGGAAGCAGGATGCGGGCCGTGTCCTGCTGAGGGGGGCCAGGAGGTGACTCGGGTGTGAGACAGCGGGTGCCCTGCTGGGAAAGGCGGACACGGGGCGGGGGGGGCATGGGGGATCCAGGAGGGATGAAGAGGATGAGGAGGGATGGGAGCACAGGCAGGAATGGAGGGGACAGGGAGGGATGAGGAAAAGGGAGAGGATGAGGAAGGATGAGAAGGGATGAGGGACAGGAAGGGATGAAGGGAATGAGGGGGATGAGGAAGGATGGGAGGATGAGGAGGGATGAAGAGGATGAGGAGGGATGAGGGACAGGAAGGGATGAAGGGAATGAGGGGGATGAGGAAGGATGGGGGGATGAGGAAGGATGGGAGGATGAGGAGGGATGAAGAGGATGAGGAGGGATGAGGGACAGGAAGGGATGAAGGGAATGAGGGGGATGAGGAAGGATGGGGGGATGAGGAAGGATGGGAGGATGAGGAGGGATGAAGAGGATGAGGAGGGATGAGGGACAGGAAGGGATGAAGGGAATGAGGGGGATGAGGAAGGATGGGGGATGAGGAGGGATGAAGCGGATGAAGAGGGATGAGGGACAGGAAGGGATGAAGGGAATGAGGGGGATGAGGAAGGATGGGGGGATGAGGAAGGATGGGAGGATGAGGAGGGATGAAGCGGATGAAGAGGGATGAAGGTGATGAGGAAGATGAGGCGGGATAGGGGGACAGGGAGGGATGAAAGGAATTAGGACGATGAGGAAGAAGAGGAGGAGAAGGGATGAAGGGGAGGAGGAAGATGAGAATGGATGAAGGTGATGGGGGGGTGAGAAGGGATGGGGAGCACAGGCAGGTATGCAGGAGACAGGGGGGGATGAGGAGGAAGAGGAGGATGAGGAAGGATTAGGGTGATGAGGAGGGATGGCGGGACAGGGGGGATGAAGGGAATGAGGAGGATGAGGATGAGGGATGAAGGGCACAGGCAGGGGTAGAAACCCCTGCTGGCATCCAACACCTCCCCTGGGACCGGTCCCGGTGAGGGGAGATCCCGGAGGGTCCCGGGGGGGGATGTCCCGGCCCTGCCTTCCCGAACGGCCCGAGGGGGGGGGTCGGGGCCGCCCCGCTCAGCTCCGCCCCTCCCGGGCCAGCCCATCCCGCCCGTTAAAAAGCGGCGGGACCCGCTTGCCGCGGGGCTATCGCGGGGCTGTCGCGGGGCTATCGCGGGGGTGTCGCGGGGGTGTCGCTGTGTCGCGGTGCCCGGGCCATGCGCTGCGCGCTCCTGACGTTCCTGGTCGCCGTCGCTGCTGTTGGGGCTGCTCCCGGTCCCTCGTGTCCTGTCACTGCACCGGGAGAATCCGATACAAAAACCCGGCTGGGACCGGCCCCGAGGAGAACCAAGGTACGGCCGGGCCGGGACACACGAGACAGGGACCGGAATGGACCGGGATCAGGATGGGACAGGCTGGGATGGACCGGGGCACACGGGACCGGGATCGGGATGGACAGCGCTGGGAGCGGGCTGGGCTGGGCTGGAGCAGGATGGGAGGGACCAGGATGGGCTGGGATAGATGGGGATGTAACCGGGCTGGGATAGGCTGGGACGAGAACGAACTGGCGGCAGAACGAACGAGGAGGACCGGACACACTAAACTGGGATGGGCTGGACCAGGGTTTCCCCCGCTGGCTCCCGGGGCTCTGGCATGCGACGGGATGATGCTGGGGGTCACCGGGATGCGGTGGGGTGATGCTGGGGGTCACCGGGATGCGACGGGATGATGCTGGCGGTCACCGGGATGCGGCGGGGTGATGCTGGGGGTCACCGGGACACAGTGGGGTGATGCTGGGGGTCACTGGGATGCGGTGGGTGATGCTGGGGGTCACCGGGATGCGGCGGGGTGATGCTGGCGGTCACCGGGATGCAGCGGGGTGATGCTGGGGGTCACCGGGACGCAGTGGGGTGATGCTGGGGGTCACCGGGATGCGGCGGGGTGATGCTGGCGGTCACCGGGATGCAGCGGGGTGATGCTGGGGGTCACTGGGATGCAGTGGGGTGATGCCGGGGTACCCCGGGATGCAGTGGGTGATGCCGGGGTACCCCAGCCCGCCCCTCCAAGCCCCCTTTTCCCCCCCACCCAGCGCTTCGTCTCGGTGCCGCGGTTCGTGGAGCTCCTCGTGGTGGCGGACGAGGCGATGGCGCGGTTCCACGGTGCGGGGCTGCGGCCGTACCTGCTCACGGTGCTGGCGGCGGCCGCCCGCTCCTTCCGCCACGGCAGCCTCGGCAACGCGGTGGAGCTGCGGGTAACGCGGCTGCTGGTGCTGGGCCCCGGCACCCCCGGGCCCCCCCCGACCTCCAACGCTGCCGAGATGCTCCGGAACTTCTGCCAGTGGCAACAGGGGCTCAATGTCCCCGACGAGGACAGCCCCCTGCACTTCGACACCGCCCTGCTCTTCACCCGGCAGGTGGGGACGTTTGGGGGGGTCCGCGCTGCTTGGGGTCCCTATGGGGTTGCTGAGTGCTGGTGGTGCCCCCCAAGGGGTTTGGGTGCTGGTTTTGGGGTGCTCACCCCCCTCCTACCCCCCCCCCCCCCCCAGGACCTGTGTGGGGCCACCACTTGTGCCACGCTGGGCATGGCCGATGTGGGCACCGTGTGCGACCCGGCGCGGAGCTGCGCCGTGGTGGAGGACGATGGGCTGCAGTCTGCCTTCACCGTCGCTCATGAGCTGGGTGAGTGGGGATGGGGACACGGGGGGACACGGGGACACGGGGGACATCGGAGCACCCCAAAACCCTCTCGGGGCTGATGCCACCGTCCCCCGGCGCAGGCCACGTCTTCAACATGCTGCACGACACGGCGCAGCCCTGCCGGGAGCTGAACGGTGGCACCGCAGCAGCCCGGCGGGTGATGGCTCCCGTCCTCTCCTCGCTGGAGCCCGGCGAGATGTGGTCCCCGTGCAGCGCCCGCTTCATCACCGACTTCCTGGACAACGGCCACGGTAAGACCCGGCTCGGGGCAGCCCCGGTGCGGCCACGTCCCATCCGGAGCTCCCCGGCATCACCGGTGCTCCGCTCCCCGCAGGTCACTGCCTCCTGGACCAGCCTCCGGAGTGGCTGCCGCTGCCGTCGGCGCTGCCGGGCAGCGTGTACCCGCTGCTGCGGCAATGCCAGCTCGCCTTCGGGCCCGAGTCGCGGCACTGCGGGGACCAGCAGCCGCCCTGCTCCCGGCTCTGGTGCACCGGCCACACTGGCGGCCGCTCCGTGTGCCAAACGAAGCACTTCCCCTGGGCCGACGGCACACCGTGCGCGCCGGGCAGCGCCTGCATGGACGGGGCCTGTGTCAGCATCACCCGCATGCAGGAGCTCACCGTGAGCGTGTGGGGAGAAACGGGGGGGGGGGGGGAACCGGGGCCGCCTCTCGCCCCCCGGGGCTCCCGTTTGACCCCGCTCCCGCTGCGTTTCCCGGTGCAGACTCCGGTGGACGGCGCTTGGGGGCCGTGGGGGCCGTGGAGCGGCTGCTCCCGGAGCTGCGGCGGCGGCGTTCGGCTCTCGCACCGCGGTTGCACCGAGCCCGAGCCGCTCCACGGCGGCCGCTTCTGCCGGGGGAAACGGACCCGTGTCCAGTCCTGCAGCGTGGAGGAGTGTCCCGGCGGCTCCGGTGAGCGCCGTGTGCGGAGGGACGGGGCCGGGGTGGAAGCACCGGGGGCTGGCGCTGACCCCTCCGCTCGTCCCCCCGGTAGCTCTGGCGTTCCGGGAGGAGCAATGCGCCGAGTACAACCGCGGTCCGGAGCTCGTCAGGGGGCTGCCGGCGCCGCGGGACTGGGTCCCTCGCTACAGCGGCGTGGCCGAACGGGACCGGTGCAAGCTCATCTGCCAGTCCCAGACCTTGGGCTACTACCATGTGCTGCAGCAGAGGGTGAGCGCTGCCATCCCCCCTTGCCCCATAACCCTAGCACGGGTCCGTCCCCCCCGACTTGCGAAGGGCGCTGAGGCCGTGCCGTGCCGCAGGTCGCCGATGGGACGCCGTGCTCACCGGAGAGCACCGGGGTGTGCGTGCGGGGCCGCTGCCTCCCCGCCGGCTGCGACCGCATCATTGGCTCCAAGAAGAAGTTCGATAAATGCATGAACTGCGGCGGCGACGGCTCCGGATGCACCAAAATCTCCGGTTCTTTCACCAAACCCCGGTAAGTGCCCGGTGGGGCGGGGAGCACCCATGGGTGCCACCGTCCAACCTCTCTGCACCCACCCCACAGCTACGGCTACAACGATGTGGTGACCATCCCGGCGGGTGCCACGCACGTCCTGGTGCGCCAGGTTTCGGCCCCCGGTGCCGAGGATGTTTTCCTGGCCCTCCGGCGCCCCGATGGTGAATCCCTGCTCAACGGTGGCTACATCCTGGTGCCATCGGCCACCGACGTGGCGCTGGGCAAGGGGATAACCCTGCGCTACAGCGGGGCCACCGCGGCCACCGAGACGCTGGAGGGCCGGGGGCCGCTGCCGCAGCCGGTGCTGCTGCAGGCGCTGGTGGTGGACGAACGGAGAGCACCGCGGTTGAAGTTCAGCTTCTTCGTGCCCCGCCGCCCGTCGGAGGCCTGGGAGAAGCAGAAAGCCCAAATCCTGGAGATCCTCAAGAGCCGCCGGCACCACCGGTAGCCGCAGGAGAGTGATGGGATGAGATTGATCCTGCTGGCACCATTTGGTTACTGATGGCCGCAGCCTCCGCGCTGAGCCCCAGCGCCCATCACCGCTTCTACCTCAGCCCTGGGCAGGCCCCGGGGCCCCCCACCTGTGGACCCCCACCCCCCCCAGCCTCTTATTTAAAGCTATTTATGGAGCCGGTGTGGTTGTGGTGATCCCAGCGGGCACTGTGAGCATCGTGCCCAGCACCCAGAACAGGCACCAGCACCCCTGTGCTGAAAGAACTTTATTGGGTGCCCCCAATTCCCCATGGAACGCAGCTCCTGACCCACTGGAGCCCCCTCGGCTTCACCTGCTCTGGCCTCTGTGGGGCCGGGATGTTGATGGTGGCACTGGGAAGCGGAACCCTGTTTGGGGACAGTGTGGGGTGTGAGCACCGACCATGCCAGGAGCAGGGATTGGGATCCTTGGGGGGATCTGGGGGGGATTTGGGAGGCTTTAGGGGGGATTTGGGGGGAATTTGGGAGGATTTGGGGGAGATGAGGGAATTCGGGTGTATTTGGGGGGTATTTGGGGAGAATTTGGGCGGATTTGGGGGGATTTTTGAGGTTTAGGAGAAATTTGTGGGGAATTAGTGAGAATTTGGGATGTTGGGGGAGATTTGAGGGGATTTGGTGGTATTTGAGGTGGATTTGGAAGATTTGGAGGGAATTTTGGGGGTTTTGGGGTGGATCTGGAGGGAATTTCGGTGTACTTGGGAGGTTTGGAGGTACTTGGGGAGAATTTGGGAGGATTTGGGGGGATTTTTGAGGTTTAGGAGAAATTTATGGGGAATTAGTGGGAATTTGGGATGTTGGGGGAGATTTGAGGAGATTTGGGGGGATTTGAGGTGATTTTGGGGTATTTGAGGGGTTTGGGGGGAATTTGGGAGATTTGGAGGGAATTTGTAAGGTTTTGGGGGGATCTGGAGGGAATTTCAGTGTATTGAGGAGGTTTGGAGGCATTTGGGGAGAATTTGGGGGGATTTTTGAGGTTTTAGGGGAAATTTGTGGGGAATTAGTGAGAATTTGGGATGTTGGGGGAGATTTGGGAGGAATTTGAGGGGAATTTGGAGGGAATTCGGGAGATTTGGAAGGAATTTGTGAGGTTTGGGGAGGAATTTGGGGGGAATTCGGGGTTCGGGTCCCGTCGCAGCAGCAGCGAGGTGAAGTTGGAGGCGGGGAAGCGGCACCGGGGGCCCAATCAGAGCGCGCCGTCCCCGGGACGTCACCAATAAGGGCGTGGCCAACACGCGGAAGGAGGGCGGTGGCGTGCGCGGTTGCCGTGGAGACCGCGCGGGGGTGGAGCTTGCTGCGGACACGCCCCCTGCCGTGGTCTCCGGGTCCCCTGGGTCCTAGTGCCCGCCTGCGGGAGCCGCCCCCAGCCTCCCCCGTACCCCGGGGCTGCCCGAGCAGCCTCAGCCTGGCCGGGCCCCCTCCAGCCCCGGTACCAGCGTCCGCTCCGGGCTCCTGGGGCCGCGTTCTCCATGGGCAGCTCCAACCGGGAGCGCGGGGCGCTCGGCAACGGCCAGGGGCCGGGTGGTGCCGGCCCGGGGCCCCCCGCCCCAGCGGGGCCATGTCCCGACCTTGACCCCGCACTCACCCCTCCTTGACCTCATCCTAACCCTCCCTTGACCTCAGCCTGCCCTCACCTTGACCCCACCGGGTCACGGCTGAGCCCCACCGGCACCTCCCAGAGCGGCCCCTTTAAGAGCGACCCCTCCCCGGAGGCTCCGCCCCCTTCGCGCATGCGCTCTGCGCCCTCCCTCTCAGTGCGTCCCAAGATGGCGGCGCTGCCCCGGCGGGGCTGAGGCTCTTCCGCCGCTTCCCGGTGGGGCCGCGGTCGCCCCCGCGATGCCGCCCGGCGCTCGGTGACGCGGCCCCCGCCGCCATGCTCCGGCGGCTGCTGGAGCGGCCGCGCTCGCTGGCGCTGCTCGTCGGCTGCCAGTTCGCCTTCGTCGCTTACTTCTCGCTGGGCGGGTTCCGCAGCCTCACGTCCCTCTTCGGCCGCGCCGCGGGGCCCGTCTTCGACTACTCCCGCACGCACGATGTCTACGCGAACCTCAGCCGGCTCCTGCCCAGGGAGCCCGCCCGGCCTGACCCCGCGCGGCCGCTGCCCTTCTGCCCCGAGCGCTCGCCCTTCCTCGGTGAGCAACGGGGGGGGGGGGAAGCACCCAGCGGGGAGAAACGGGGCCTAAGGCCGGGGGAGAACCGGTGTCTGTGGGAGGAAGAGAAGGGCCCCAGCAAGAGAACCGGCCCCAGTGGGGGAAGAACCGGGCACCCAGGGGGAGAACCGGCCCCAACGAGGGCAGAACGGGCCTTACGGGGGGAGAACCGGCCCCAATGGGGAAAGAGCCGGGCACCCAGGGGGAGAACCGGCCCCAACGAGGGCAGAACGGGCCTTACGGGGGGAGAACCGGCCTCAACGGGGGAAGAACCGGGTGCCCAGGGGGAGAACCGGCCCCAACGAGGGCAGAATGGGCCTTACGGGGGGAGAACCGGCCTCAACGGGGGAAGAACCGGGTGCCCAGGGGGAGAACCGGCCCCAACGAGGGCAGAACGGGCCTTACGGGGGGAGAACCGGCCTCAACGGGGGAAGAACCGGGTGCCCAGGGGGAGAACCGGCCCTTCCGGGGGTAGAACGGGCCCTACGGGGAGAGAACCGGCCTCAACGGGGGAAGAACCGGCCCCAATGGGTTAAGAACCGGGTGCCCAGGGGGAGAACCGGCCCCAACGGGGGCAGAACCGGGCACCCAGGGGGAGAACCGGCCTCAACGGGGGCAGAACGGGCCCTACGGGGAGAGAACCGGCCCCAACGGGGGCAGAACGGGCCCTACGGGGAGAGAACCGGCCTCAACGGGGGAAGAACCGGGTGCCCAAGGGGAGAACCGGCCCCAACGAGGGCAGAACGGGCCTTACGGGGGGAAAACCGTCCTCAACGGGGGAAGAACCGGGCGCCCAGGGGGAGAACCGGCCCAAACGGGGGAAGAACCGGGCACCCAGGGGGAGAACCGGCCCCAACGGGGGCAGAACGGGCACCCCCCCGGCCGGAGAACCGGGCTGGAAGGGGAAGAAAGGGCCCCGCGGGGAAGAACCTCCCCCTCCTGGAGAGGAAGAACCGGTTCCGCGGGGAAGGAACCGGCAGAACCGGCCCATCCGGCTGCACTGGGGCCGCTCCCGTGGTTCGAGGCTGTGGGAACGGCCCCGGGGCTGCCGCCGCCCTCAACCCTCCCTTTTCCTCTGCCCCCCCTCTCGCTGCAGTGGGGCCGCTGACGGTGACCTTCAGCCGGGTGCCGACGTTGGAGCAGATCCAGGCCAAGAACCCGGCGGTGCGGGAGGGCGGCCGCTATCAACCCCCCGGCTGCGAGCCCCGGTCCCGCACGGCCGTCATCATCCCGCACCGCAACCGCGAGACCCACCTGGGCCACCTCCTCTACTACCTGCACCCCTTCCTGCAGCGCCAGCAGCTCCAGTACGGCATCTACGTGGTGCACCAGGTAAGGCTTGGGGGTGTGGGGGGGGCAGAGCGGCCCCACACCGCCGTTACCGGCCCCGTTACCGACCCCGTTGCCTCACCGCAGGCCGGTAACTCCACGTTCAACCGAGCGAAGCTGCTGAACGTGGGGGTGAAGGAGGCGTTGAAGGATGAGGAATGGGATTGCCTCTTCCTGCACGACGTGGATCTGATCCCGGAGAACGATCACAACCTCTACACGTGCGACCCTTGGAACCCCAAACACGTTTCCGTGGCCATGAACAAGTTCGGATACAGGTGGGTGATGGAGGTGGAAGGGACACGGGGGGACACCGGGAGCCGTGGCTCAACACCGTGTTTCCCCCCCCCAACTACCACCACAGCCTGCCCTACCCCCAGTACTTTGGGGGGGTCTCAGCGCTCACCCCAGACCAATACATGAAGATCAATGGCTTCCCCAACGAGTACTGGGGCTGGGGCGGAGAGGACGACGACATCGCCACCAGGTAGGACCCGGGAGGTGACAGGGGTGTCCCCATCCCATCACTTACCCCCCCCGGTGACACCGCAGCACCCCATTGCAGGGTGCGCCTGGCCGGGATGAAGATCGCCCGCCCGCCCGTCTCCATCGGCCACTACAAGATGGTGAAGCACAAGAGCGACAAAGGCAACGAGGAGAACCCCCACAGGTTGTGGGGCACCCTTTGGGGTTCGGTGGCGCCGCTTTGGGGGCTGACCCCGGTGGTGTGACGTTCCCTGTTCCCTGTTCCCTCCTCCTTTGGTCCAGGTTCGACCTCTTGATCCGCACGCAGCGGATGTGGACGCAGGACGGGATGAACTCGCTGAGCTACGTGCTGCTGGCCAAGCACCTCCACCCGCTCTACACCAACCTCACCGTGGACATCGGCACGGACCCGCGCGCCGCCCGCCGCGCCCCGGCCCCCGGCCACGAGGGCCAGCGGCACCGGAGCAGCACCAGCCTCTTCCGTGAGGAGATGCTGCGCAAACCCCCCCGGGACCCCATAGCCTGGGGGGACCGAGGGCTTGTATTGACCCCGCACCGGCCACCGGCACCCAACGGCACCCAACCGGCCTTGGGCATCACCCAACGCAGCCCTAAGGGTGCTGGGGACGGTGGCACCGACGTGGTGGGGCAGGATGAGGGCATGGCAATGGCCCGTGGGGACAACGGGAGCCTGGTGCAGGGCACCCCCTAACCCTGGCCCCCATTGGACTCTGAGCACCAGGAAGGACCTGGAAAGCTCCATTGGGAGCTGCCGGGGCCGGGGCCCGGCCCCACATTATTTATTCTATTTATGAGCTGCTCCCTGGACCTTTATAAGGGTTTTTCAATTAAAAAATACACTTTGTCCTATGGCCGTGGGTGCTGGGGGGGGCTCAGGGCTGCGGCCCCAGCAGCCGCTCCACGGCCGCCTTGGCGCTGGCGATGCAGTCGTTGACGGAGACGCCGCTGTAGGAGGCTCCGATGAGGCTCAGGGGCAGCCGGTGCTCGGCCAGGAAGCGGCCGATGCGCTCTGTGGGGTTAGGATGGGTGCTAGGGGAGGGGGCATTGGGTGCCTTCCGCCTCCAGCTCCTCAGCACCCACTTACCTGTGCGCTGCCAGTGGCCCAGTGTGTACTGTGGGATGCAGGCCTGGGCGGGGGGGGGAACAGTCAGTGAGTCCCATGGGACCCCCCCTATGCCTCCCCACCCATGGGTGCTGGCACCCACCTGGTGCACCCTGACGATGGAGCGGGTCGGGGCCGGCTCCAGCCCCAGCTGCTCCCTCACGGCCGCCTGTGCCCGGTGCAGCAGCAGCTCCGGTGCGGCCGTGGCCGGGTCCCCGAAGCTCTGCTCGAACCAGGCGCCTCCCAGCATCACCTATTGGCACCGTGAGTGTTTCCAGGGATTGGTAGCAGGGTACAGCCCAATCCCGGCCCCGGTGCTCACCGTGAGCCGCAGCGAGGCCGTGGCCGCGCCGTTGTGTTCAGGGAAGGCCACCGAGTCGTAGACGATGCCCAGGAGGGAGCCATCCTCTGAGGAGGGCACCAAGTGCCCGAAACCCTGGGCAGGAGTGGGCTGGGGTCACCCCTGGGTGCTGGCAACACCCCCGGGGTCACCCTTGGGTGCTGCTGCTCTCACCGTGACGGGCAGCGCGACGCCCTCGTACTGCAGGTTCACCACAGCCACCGACACCGCCGGGATGCGCCGCAGCTCCTGCGCCAGCGCCGCGGCCTCGGCCGGCAGTGCCTCAGCCAGCGCTGGGGATAGGGGGGGGACATGAGTGAGGATGGGGCCGCAGGTAAAGGTGCCCCCTCCCCATCCCGGTGGCATCCGGAGGTGGCAGCACCGGCAGCCGACATCCACCTGCAGCCGGGACGGCGCTGACAACGTGGTCGGCTGTGACGGTGCCATCGGCCAGGGTGAGCTGTGGGCAAGGAGGATGGTGATGGGGGACGGCGGTGATGGGGGACATGGAGACAGGGATATGGTGATGGGAGGCACAGGAATGCAGTGATGGGGGATGTGGTAATGGGTACTCAGGGATGCAGTGACGGGGGACACGGATGAGGATGCAGGGATGGGGACACAGTGATTTGGTGATGGGGGAACGTGGTGATAGGAAAAACGAAGACATGGGGATGGGGGACATGGAGACAGGGATATGGTGATGGGAGACACAGGAATGCAGTGATGGGGGCTGTGGTAATGGGTACTCAGGGATGCAGTGACGGGGGACACGGATGAGGATGCAGGGATGGGGACACAGGGATGTGGTGATGGGGGAACGTGGTGATAGGAGAAATGAAGACATGGGGATGGGGATGCAGGGCCACGAGGTTGGGGGGACATGGGGACAGGGTTGTGGTGACGGGAGACAGGAATGGGGGGCACAGTGATGGGGGACATGGTGATGGGTACACAGGGATGCGGTGATGGGGACACAGGGATGTGGTGATGAAAGACAGTGATGGGGGATGTGGTGATGGGTACTCAGGGATGCAGTGATGGGACACAGGGATGGGGACACAGGGATGTGGTGATGAGACACAGTGACAGGGGAGGTGGTGATGGAGGACACAGATGAGGAAGCAGGGATGGTGACACAGGGAGGTGGTGACAGGTACTCACGGATGCAGTGATGGGGGACACAGATGGGGACACAGGGATGTGGTGATGGGAGACACAGTGATGGGGGATGTGGTGATGGGTACTCAGGGATGCAGGGATGGGGACACAGGGATGTGGTGATGGGAGACACAGTGATGGGGGATGTGGTGATAGGGGACACAGATGAGGAAGCAGGGATGAGGACACAGGGGGGTGGTGATGGAAGACACAGTGATGGGGGATGTGGGGATGGGTACTCAGGGATGTGGTGATGAGGGCCACGGATGGGGATGCAGGGATGGGGACACAGGGATGTGGTGATGGGTACTCGGGGATGCAGTGATGGGGGACACGGATGGGGATGCAGGGATGGGGACACAGGGATGTAGTTACGGGTACTCGGGGATGTAGTGATGGGGGACACGGATGGGGATGCAGGGATGGGGACACAGGGATGGGGGACGTGGTGATGGATACTCGGGGATGCAGTGATGGGAGACACGGATGGGGACACAGGGATGGGGGACGTGGTGATGGATACTCGGGGATGCAGTGATGGGGGACACGGATGGGGATGCAGGGATGGGGACACAGGGATGGGGGACGTGGTGATGGGTACTCGGGGATGCAGTGATGGGGGACACGGATGGGGATGCAGGGATGAGGACACAGGAGGGTCGTGATGGAAGACACAGTGATGGGGGACGTGGTGATGGGTACTCAGGGACACGGTGATGGGGAACACGGATGAGGATGCAGGGATGGGCACACAGGGATGCAGTGATGCAGGACATGGCCCCAGGGATACAGGAATGCGGTGATGCCCCCCCCAGGTCCGCACCTCCCAGCGGCCATCGTGGCGGCGGCTCAGGCGTCGCAGGCGCTGGTGGCACCGCAGCTCCACGCCGCGCTCCCGCAGGAACTCCGCCAGCGCCTCGGGCAGCGTCTCCATCCCTCCCCGCAGCGACCACTGGCTCCAGCGCTCGGCCCGCGCCCGCCGGCTCAACCCCGACTCGGCTCCGCTGCCGTGCGTGTCCCCCCCGCCGCGCTCAGCGGAGCCCAGCGCCAGCCCCAGCAGCACCGAGCGGCGGCTCCGCTCGGCCTGGAAGAGCAGCGGGAAGCAGGAGCGGACGCTCAGCGCCCGGCAGTCCCCGGCGAACACCCCCCGGCACACGCTGTCCACCGCGATGTCCGCCACCTGCGGGCGCACGTTGCCGTGAGGCCGGGGGGCCCCCGCCCGCGCCTGCCCTGTCGCGATAACCGCTATCGCCCCGGGGCGGGCACGCACGCACCTCCCGGCCGAAACGGCGGCGAGCGAACGCGTGGATGCTCTCGTCCGGCTCCGTCCCGGCCGGCGCCAGGAGGTCCCGGAGCCCGCTCCAGAGCAGCGCCCGTGAGAACGGCGGCACCGGCCGCAGCAGCGCCCTGCGGACGGCGTGGGAGGGGTGGGGGGGTCAGGGCCGCGGCACCGCGGTGGCACCGCAAGGGGGGAAGCAGCAGGCACCTACCCCAGCCCCGAGGGCAGCTTGTGCAGGGCCCCGGCCACGTAGAGGAAGCGGTTCCGGGAGGCCGGGTGGTCCCCGGGCACGGGCAGGACCGCACCGGCAAGGCCGAGCTCCGAGACCTGCGGGGATGGGGGGGGGACGGACGGACGACGGACACGGACCTGCCCCGGGGCACCCCGGATGCCACACGGGGACCCCCCGCTCCTGGACCCCATCACAAACCAAGGGGCCCAGCACCCAGCCGGGACCATCCCCCAGACCCCATCACCCACCGAGGGTCCCCGAAACCCACCCGAGAACCCCCCCACTATAGACCCAGGGACCCCAGCACCCACCCTGGGTCTCCCCGTTCCCCGTTACCATGTGCAGGGTGTCGGCTCCCGCCGTCCCCCCGGGCCGGATCCCCCTCGGGCCATGCTCGAACACGGCCCCGTCGGCAGCGCGGGTGCTCTGCAGCCACCCCCCGAGGCGAGCGCTGGCCTCCAGCAGCAGCACCTGCGGACACCGCGGTAACACCGGGACCGCAACCGTTCACACCGGGACCGCACCCGGTAACACCGGGACCGCACCGGTAACACCGGAACCGCACCGGTAACACCGGGACCGCAACCGGTCACACCGGGACCCCAACCGGTCACACCGGGACCGCAACCGGTAACACCGGGACTCCAACCGGTAACACCGGGACTCCAACTGGTCACACCGGGACCGCACCCGGTAACACCGGGACTGCACCGTTCACACCGGGACCCCAACCGTTCACACCGGGACCGCAACCGGTCACACCGGGACCGCACCGTTCACACCGGGACCGCAACCGGTCACACCGGGACCGCACCGGTAACACCGGGCCCCCCCCCCGGTCACCCCACGCTCACCTTGGGCGGGTGCGGGCCGCGGGTCAGGTGGTAGCAGGCGGCCAGGCCGCTGATGCCGCCCCCCACCACGGCCACGCTCGGTGCCATGGAGGCCCCGGACCGGCCCCGCCACCGGAGCCGCCGCCGCGCCCCGCCCCGCGCCGCCAGGGAGGGGCAGGCTCCGCCCCCTCTCCTGCTAAGGGCAAAGGGCGGGACTAAGGGCGCGCTGAGCCAATGGCACGATGCGGCGCAGCGGGAGGGGCGGAGCTAAGCGGCGGCAAACCTCGCCTCCTTGCCGCACCACCCAATCAGCCTCCAGCAGCAGGCCACGCCCCCTGCCTTGGTAAAGGGCGGGGTTAAAGACGCGGAGAACCAATAGCGCGACGCCGGCGCCTGACGGACAGGAGGGCGACAGAACGGCGGCAAGCCACGCCCCTTCCCCCCAACCACGCCCCTCCACCGCTAGCCCCGCCCCTTTCCATGGCCCGGCCACGCCCCCTCCCCCCAAACTGCGGCTTTTTGGGTGTTTTTCTTAATAAATTTATTGACAAAATCCCAGGGGGGGCTGGGCCTCCCCTCCCCCCCTTCCCCAGCGGGGTCCTTGGGGGGGGGGGGGGCAGCCCCCACTTTGGGTGCTCCAGAAGTGGGTGGGGGTCAAGGCCGGCGGCCGAGCGGCTCCTCCAGCTCGTAGAAGAGGACGTAGCCCTCGCTGGACGGGACCTGGTTCTCGCTGATGGGCGAGACCCTGCGGGGGCACCGTCAGCAACCGGGGGGGGGGTCAGGGGTATGGGGTGGGGGGATAGGGACGTGGAAAAGGGGGACATGGATCGGGAACGGGGGCACAAATATGGGAAGAGGGGACATGGGCACAAGGTTACGGACATGGGGCAGGAGATGGGGACAGAGGGAAGGGAAACGGGGGCATTGATGTGGGGAGAGGGGCATGGACATGGGGGGGGGTTCAGGGATACAGAGAAGGGGATGTGGCCCAGGGAAGGGGTTAAGAGGGACTTGGGGGACATTGGGGGGTGGTGGGAGGCAGATTTAGGGAGGTCAAGGGCCCTGGAGAGGGAATTGGGGGTGAATTAAGGGGTTGGGGTGGGGGGGGACAGGGACAAGGACATGGAAAAGGGGACACGGATTGGGAACGGGGGCACAAACATGGGAAGAGGGGACATGGGCACAAGGTTACGGACATGGGGCAGGAGATGGGGACAGAGGGAAGGGAAACGGGGGCATTGATGTGGGGAGAGGGGCATGGACATGGGGGGGGCTTCAGGGATACAGAGAAGAGGATGTAGCCCAGGGAAGGGGTTAAAAGGGACTTGGGGTACATTGGGGGGTGGTGGGAGGCAGATTTAGGGAGATCAAGGGCCCTTGAGAGGGAATTGGGGGTGAATTAAGGGGTTGGGGTGGGGGGGGACAGGGACAAGGACATGGAAAAGGGGACACGGATTGGGAACGGGGGCACAAACATGGGAAGAGGGGACATGGGCACAAGGTTACGGACATGGGGCAGGAGATGGGGACAGAGGGAAGGGAAATGGGGGCATTGATGTGGGGAGAGGGGCAGGGACATGGCCGAGGGGAGGGGGCAGAGATATGAGGGGCTTCAGGGATACAGAGAAGAGGATGTAGCCCAGGGAAGGGGTTAAAAGGGACTTGGGGTACATTGGGGGGTTGTGGGAGGCAGATTTAGGGAGATCAAGGGCCCTTGAGAGGGAATTGGGGGTGAATTAAGGGGTTGGGGGGGGGGGGGGGATCTAGGGTGATGTGGACACAAGGAGGGGGACACGGCCACGGTGGCACCTACCGGGAGTCGTTGTAGACGCGCCAGCCGGCCGGGTCCCGGCACAGCGCCGTGTAGTGTCCGTAGTGAACACTGCCCGAGTGGTTGCAGAGGGCGTAGAGGGTGTAGATGGGGGTGCCTGTGAGGGGGGGGAGGCTGAGCTCAGTGTGTGTGTGCCCCCCCCACCTTGGCACCTCAGTGTGTGTCCCCCCCCCGGGTCCTCACCCGCCTTCTCGCTGGCGAACTCCCGCAGGTTGAGCTGCTGCAGGGGGAAGTCCACGAAGACGGAGCATTTCTTGATGGAGTAGCGGGTGGTGGAGAACCGGTTCAGGTCTGGGAGGGGTGGGGTGGGGGGGTCAAGGGGAAACGTGGCATCACCGGGACTCCCCCCACCCCCTCAACCTCCCCATGGCAAAGGATACGGAGCACCAGGATGCGAGGGAAGCGCTGGATCGTCAACTTCTTGGTGCTCCGTGTCCGCTGCCGGCACTTGTCACAGACCTGCGGGTGGCACCGCACCGGTGAGGGGGGCACGGGGGGCACCGGGATGGGGTGACGAGGGTGGACACCCCCCCCCTGAGCCCCAGGTTCTCACCGGGGCGTTCTCCGAGTCGAGCTCTTCCTCCTTGGTGAAGAGGCTGAAGCAGTCGTGGAGCGAGACCCGGCCCCCGGCAAAGCTTTTCTGGATGGGGAAAGGTGGGGAATAAAGAGGAGCCTGGAAGGGAAAAAGGGGGGTCTGGGGGTGACAAAACGAGGGGGGGGGGGTCAGCCCCATCCCTACCTTTGGGATGGGCAGGGAGAGATCACAGAAGACCTCGAAGGTGGTGGAGCGGTAACCGCACGCCTGGCACTTGAGGCAGCTCTTCAGTTGTCCCACAAAGAGGTCTGGGGGTGAGGAGATGGGATGGGATGGGGGGGATGTCAGAGGGGGCCCCCCGAGGGGTGCTTTGGGGTGCAGGAGGACCCCGGCAGCGCTCACCCACGATCTTGCTGTCCTCCCTCTCCAGGTACCGCTTCCACATCACGTTGGCGCGTTCGTCGTCGCTGTGGGGCGAGAGATGGGAGCTCCGGCTGCGGCCGGGGTGGGGGGCACCCCCAGGACCCCCATCCTTTGTGTGTGTCTCTATGTGTGTGTGTGTCCCCCCTCCCTCACCTCAGCCCCTCGGGGTCCTCCAGCGTGGGCGGGCGCCGCGTGTCCGAGAGGATACTGGGGGTGCGGCGGCCTTTGCGGTTGATCTCCACGTGGAGCCGGTCCATGAAGAACTTGAGGAACTCCTGCGCATCCTGTTGGCTGCAGGGGGGGGGGAACACGGAGCCATCGCAACCCCACACCCCCTCATGGAGCTGGGGATGCCTTGGGGGGGGGGTGAAACCTCACCTGTACCCGGTGAAGGAGGGGACGTACTTCTGGAAGACGGCCTTGAAGCGCCCGGGGTTGACGGCTTCGGCCGCATCCGGATGCCAGAGCGCGGCGATGACATCGGCGAAGGCTGCGGGGAAAGGGGGGTCAGTGTCTAAAGAAGGGGGTTTGGGGTGAAGGAGGGGGGGGGGTCCCATCCCACCTTCAGTGAGCTCCTGGGGGCCGCGGGGCTGCTCCTGCTGGAAGTCCCGGCGCAGGCAATAGTCCCGCAGGGGTTTGGTGCTGCTCAGGCACTGCAGCACCGCGTTCATGAAGCACTGCGGGGACAGCGATGGTGCCACGGCCCCTGCCACGCCAAGGGGACCCCCGCGGGGCTGGGGACACCCCTCGTTGCCTCACCACAACGGGGGCCCACCGGCATGGGTGGCACTTACCGTGTTACCCAGGTTCCGGAGGCCGACGTGGCCGGAGCCCAGCAGCAGCGTGTGATGGGGCTGTGGGGACACAACGGGACATGGTGAGCACCGTCACCTCACTGTCACCCCCCGACACCACCACCACAGCCACCCGCCCCCCCGGCCCTGGCACCTCTCCGGTGACGAGGAGCAGCCCCATGACCGCCGCCTGAGCCACGGATTCGGCCACGGCAGCGGCGCGGCCACGGGGCTTCGGCCACGGCAGCGGCAGCACCGCCAGCCCCGGCATGGCCCCGGCACCGGCTCCACCGGGTCCCCGCTGCCTCCCAACCGCTCCTGATCCGATTTCCCCTGGCTATTCTGGGCCGCAGCTCAGGGGGGATTAATTAGTGCCTGAGCCACAGCGGGGGCACCGGGCACCGGAGCGGGGACAAACACCCACCGGCGGCAGGGGGCGAAGCGGCCCCAGGGATGGGCACCCCAATCCCGTGGGATTTCAGGGCTTTAATCCCCATGGATTGCCCACGGCTGCTCTGGGAATGGGGATGGCAGCCAAGGAGGAGCGGAGCGGGGAGAGGTGAGGTGAGGTGAAGCCCCGGTGGGGATGAAGGGGACAAATCCTGATGCTCTTACTGCTGCCTTCTCCTCAGGCCGGGCCGGCAAAGGGGTTCTGCCCAACGCGGGGCTGCCGAGCACCGGGATGGGGTACGTGGGGTCGGGCACAGCGCGAGTCCGGGGGCAGCCCTCGGGCCGCACGGAGAGCAGGGGCACCCCGGGCTTGCCGTCCAGCCCCGGGGCCACATTGACCCTGCGCAGCGACGAGCTCCTGCGCAGCGCCAGCGCGCCGGCGCTCAGCTGGTGCCCGCAGTCCCTCAGCACCAGCCGGCTCAGCACCGCCGCCACGTCCTCGGCGCGGCCGCCGCCGCCGCCAACGCCGCCGCCTTGGCTCAGGTCGCCGATGCTGATGGATTTGGAGCGGGCCAAGTTGCTCCTCCGGCGCTCGGCTCCGCTGGGCAAGGAGAAGGAAGCGCTGCCCGGTACAGCCTGCGGGGAGCCGGGGACCCGCACCCCGTGGTCGGCCTTCATCGGGCCGCGCCGGCACATGGCGCCGCGTGCCGCGTCCCCGCGCTTCGAGGCCCGGCCGCGCTCCAGCTCCAGCTTCTTGCTGCGCTCGTCCAGAGGCCCCGGCCGCGGCGGCAGGAGCCGGAGCTTGGGCGCCGGGGAGAGGCCGTTGGCGGAGGCCATGGCAGCGGCGCGGCGCTCCTGGCTCAGCGCCCGGTGCCCGCTCGGCAGCTTGGAGGAGGAGGAAGAGGAGGAGGAGGAGGCGGCGGCGGCTTTGGGCTGCGAGGTGACAACGGCGGGGTCCCGGGCGCGGCCGCCGCGGTGCTCCGAGGCCTGGGGCATGGTGGAGAGAGGAGCCCTGCGGGGACAGCAATGGGGGGGATGCCGAGGCGAGGGGGGGGGGGGGGGGCCCGGCGGGCACCGGGGATGGGAGGAAGAGAACCGGGGGGGGGGACACGGGACACGACACCGGACCCACCTCTGCCACCGCCGCCGCCGCCTTCCCCGCTCACAGCCCCCCGCGGGCAGCGGCCGGGCGGAGGGTCCCGTCGGCGGGGGCCCTGCGGCACAAGGAGAGACGCGGTCGGTCCTTTGGAGGGGGGGGGGGGGAAGGAACCGCGACCGGAGCCGGTGTTGAGTCACGGAGGCTCCCTCCCGACCCCCACCGCAGAGCACCGGAGAGGAGGAGGGGGGGGCTCGGCCCCGGTAGCAGCCACAACCCCGCCGTTGCCAGGCGGGGCCGCGCGGGGGCCGCTCGCCGGCCTCCGGTCCCCCACCCCCCATTGCGCCCACCGGATACCGGTCACCTCCCCCCCCCCCCTTTCTCCCCGGTACCGGAGGCCCCGGCACCCCCCAACCCCGCCGCACCTCCCGCGGGCCGCCATGGCAACAACTCCCGCAGCCCCCGCCGCCATCTTTGTTCCTCCCTCCCCAAGGCCCCGCCCCCGGCGGCCTCGCTGCACGCACTGCGCATGCGCCGCGGCCGCCAGACCACGCCCCCCAACACCTCCGCCTGTGTCGTCATGGAAACGCAGCGGCGTCTACACATACACCCACCCCCCCCGCTCTTAAAGGGGCCGCCGAGCCGCTCTTCTTAAAGGGACAGTGCCCTCCAGGACTGTGTTATTGTACGGTCGCACCAAGGAACGGCAATGCCGGGGTGGAAGAGTTTATTGGGGGGCAAACAGGGGGTGGCAGCAGCGGGGAGAGGGAGGATGGGATGGGGGGGGGGGAAACAGGGGGGCTGCACCCCCCAATCCCCCCCCTTGGTCACTTCTCCTTGTGCTGGATGATCCCTTTGGCCACGAGGTCCGGGATCTCCACCGCCAGCCAGGGCCCGAGCTGAGGGGACAGAGGGTGAGCAGCCATAGGGACACCCCCCCCCCTTCCAAACCGAGTATCCCCACAATTCCCCCCCCCACCCCAACTCACCCCCAGGGCCATCAGATGAGCCAAACCGAACTTGGGGACGTTCCGAGCCCAGAGGGGCTTGAAGTGGTCGCTGAGGCAGATTTTGCCACCCCTAGGGGGGGATAGAGGGGGTCAGCACCGCAGGGACAAACCCCGGGGGGACCCCCCCTTTGCTATGGGCTCCCCCCCTTCCAACCTGTACATCTTGGCTGTCTTCCCATCCAGCTCCGGGATGGCGATCTCAGGGGCGGTGTTGGGGTACGTAACCGGGATCTGGGGGGGGTGGAGGGGTGACACCGGGAGGGGAGGGGGGGGGTCAGCACCCCCGGACTCCCTCCCCCCCCCCACTTCCCTGTCCCCCCGCCTCCATCCATGCTCACATCAAACTCGATGGCGAACTCGTACTTGAGCAGCTCGTGGATGTACCAGCACCTCCCGAACCAGCTGTAACGCACCGGGGTGGGGGGGCTCAATCACCGGGACCCCCCCACCCGGACCCCCCCCCCGGTCACAGTCCCCGTCACCCACCGGGTGCCCTCGGCGTTGGACTCCAGGCGGAACCAGTCGTTATCGGCGCGTTTGTTGTTCTCCACGTACTGGTTGGGGGGGGGGAACACGACCGGGAGCGACGTGAATCGAGGGGGAACCGGACACGGAGGGGGGGGGAGACCGGACCGAACCGGAGCGAAGGGAACCGGACTCGAGGGGCGACACGGACCGGGGGGGGGAACCGGAACCGAGGAGGGGATCGGAGCGGAGGGGAAACACGGACCTGGGGGGAACCGGACATGGGAGGAACCGGACCGGGGGGGGAACGGAACAAGGGAGGAAGCGGACCGGGACGGGCCCGGCCCTAGCACCTGTATGAGCGCCCGGTACTCCTCCTTCAGGCGCGGCGCCCACCCATCGCGGTCCCGCGGCCCCGCCGCCGTCCGCAGCAGCGGCAGCTCCGCCACGGCGCGCCGCGCCGCCTCGTCCGCCATGGCCGCGCCGGAACACCGCCATCTTGGATGGGGGCGGAAGTGACGCCGGAGGCCGCGCCGCCATCTTGGTTAAGGGAGTGACGCGCCGGCGGTGCGTGTGGCTGGTGCCGCCATCTTTACTACGGGCATGGGCGGGGCGTGACGCTCCCGCGGCGCCTCCATCTTTAGTGCTGGCGGGGCTGGGCTCGGCCGCCTCCTCCCGGCCTGGGGGTGCCCCCGTGTGCCCCCAGTCCCGTGGCCTTGTTCCCATCCCCCCAAATCAATCCCCCCATTCCCGTCCCTGCATTCCCACCCCTCCGTTCCCACCTTCCCTAATTCCTATCCCTCCATTCCCATCCCCATCAATTCCTGTCCCCCCCAATTCCCATGTCCCCCATTTCTCATCCCCCTAATTCTATTCCCTCCATTCCCATCCTCCCCATTCCCCTCCCCGTAATTCCCATCCCTCCGTTCCCTTCCCCCAATTTCTGTCCCCTAATTCCTGTGTCCCCAATTCCCATTCTCCCATCCCCATCTCCCGCAATTCACGTGTCCCTAATTCCCATCCCCCCAATTCTATTCCCCTAATTCCCATCCCCCAATTCCCATCTCCCCGGTTTCTGTCCTCCCGTTCCCATCCCTCAATTCCTATCCCTCCATTCCCATCCCCCCCCAATTCCTGATCCCCCTATTCCCATCCCCATAATTCACATCCTTCCATTCCCTTTCCCCAATTCTATTCCCCTAATTCCTGCCCCCCCAAATCCATTCCCATCCCTCCAATTCCCATGTCCCCCAATTCCCATCCCCCCAATTCCTGTCCTCCCATTCCGATCCCTCCAATTCCCACTCCTCCATTCCCATCTCCCCGAATTCCTATTTCTCCATCCCCATCCGCTCCAATTCCTGTCCCCCCCAATTCCCATGTCCCCTAATTCCCATCCCCCTACTTCTATCCCCCCAATTCCCATGCCCCTAATTCCCATCCCCCATTCTATTCCCCTAATTCCTGCCCTCCTATTTCCCATCCCCCCAAATCCATCCCCCATTCCCATGCCCCAATTCCCATCCCTCCAACTCCTATGTCCCCCAGTTCCCATCCCCCCAATTCCTGTCCTCCCATTCCCATCCCTCCAGTTCCTATCCCTTCATTCCCATCTCCCCTAATTCTTATCCCTCAATTCCTATTTCTCCATCCCTGTCCCCTCCAATTCCCATGTCCCCCAATTCCCATCCCCCTAATTCCCATCCCTCCATTCCCTTCCCCGAGTCCCTATCCCCTAATTCCTGTGTCCACAATTCCCATCCTCCCATTCCCATCCCCCCAGTTCTATTCCCCTAATTCCTGTCCTCCCATTCCCACCTCCCCTAATTCCCATCCCCACAGCTCAGGGGTCACAGCAGCAACTCAAGGGGTTTATTGGGGGGGGGGGGGGCAGCAGTGGGGCCCGGGGGCCGCCGTGGGGAGGGCGGCGGGGGGGGCTCAGGGCTGCTCCTTGCTCTTGCCCAGGTCCAGGAGGGAGGAGAAGAGCCCCAGGACGTTGCTCCGCAGCTCCTGGGCCAGCGGCGTCAGCTGCTTGTTGGCCCGGTCCAGGTACGCCCTGGGGAGGGAAAAGGGGATGGGGATGGGGACGGGAACGGGAACGGGGATGGGGACGGGAACGGGGATGGGGACGGGAACGGGGATGGGGACGGGAACGGGGATGGGGACGGGAACGGGGATGGGGACGGGAACGGGGATGGGGACGGGAACGGGGATGGGGACGGGAACGGGGATGGGGACGGGAACGGGGATGGGGACGGGCAATGGGAGCGGGAGCGGGGATGGGGACGGGAGCGGGGATGGGGACGGGAGCGGGGATGGGGACGGGAGCGGGGACGGGGACGGGCAATGGGAGCGGGAGCGGGGATGGGGACGGGAGCGGGGACGGGGACGGGAGTGGGAACGGGCAATGGGAGCGGGGACGGGGAAGGGACCGGGGATGGGGAAGGGACCGGGGATGGGGCTGCAGCCCCCGTGCCCCCCATCTCTTCCGTACTCTGCCTGGCTCCGCATCTCCTCCACCTGCAGCCTCTGGGGCAGGTCCTTGGTCATGAAGTCCGAGAAGCTCTGGAGGTGGCGGCTGAAGAAGTCCTCGGCCGGGACCTCGGGAGCGCCCTCGGCCGGGGCCTCCCTCCGGGACAGCGCAGCTTGGACGGGACCCAGCACCAGCAGCAGCAGCAGCACCGCGCCCGTCACCGCCTTCATCTCGCTGGGCTGGGGCGCAGGGCACGGGGCGGTGTCACCATGGGGCTGCTCCATGGGGCTGGGGTCCCCGGTGGCCCTACAGCCCCAGGGTCTGCTCGCGCCCCATCCCTGCCCCACGGCCCCATTCCTGTCCCATCCGACCCCACAGCCTCAGCCCAGCCCCGCAGCTCCACTGGCACCATCCTGCCCCTTTCCAGCCCCACAGCTCCATCCCTATCCCATTCCAACCCCGTGGCTCCAGCCCTTCCTCGTCCTGACCCCCCCCCCCATCCAGCCCCGTCCTGCCCAGCGCCGGTGCCCCTCACCTGGGCAGGACTCAGGGCTATGGGGGGCCTCTCGGGGGCTCTTTTTATCCCTCGGGATCAGCTCCCGCCCCCCGGCCGGGGGGGCCGGGCCTGGGTAAACACCATGGGGGTAAGGGTCGTGTGGGGGCCGCCCCTTCTTGGCCTCGCCAGGGTGGCCCCACACCTCGTGTCCTGTCCCTATGTCCCCGTGTCCCATCCCCGTGTCCCATCCCCGTGTCCCCACATCCCAACCCCGTGTCCCCACATCCCAACCCCGTGTCCCCACATCCCATCCCCGTGTCCCCACATCCCATCCCCGTGTCCCCATATCCCCATGGCGCAAGCAGGACACGGATGCTGGGTGCCAGTGATCCAGGCTTTGGGCTGGGGGGCTCCCCATGGCACGCTGGGCACTGGGACCCCCAGAATCGCCCCATGCCCCCCCCCTCCCCCCTCTGCTGCCCCACACCAGGGTCCCAGCTGGGGGGGGGGCACCCATGGGACCTGCGCCCCCTTTGTGACCGCTGGGCGAAGGTCGGTGCCCGCCCTTATCACTGACCCTCGGCCTCCAACGTGACGGTGACGCGGAGCGAGGGGGGGGGGTCCCGGGGGGGGGACACACGGACCCCGGGGTCAGCCCCGGGCTGATCGGGGACACGCGGGCAAAGGGCGGGGGGGCGGCACCGGGACCTCCCTGTGCCCCCGGGGACACGGGGGGGGGGTTCCCTGAGGGGGGGGCACCGGGGCCATGGAGAGGGAATGACATGGGGGGGGGGGGGACATGGGGCAGAGGAGATGGGGGCGGGTGGGGTTTGGGGGGACATAGGGGGATAACAGGGGATGAAAGGGGAATAAAGGGGAATTGGGACACAGGCAGGAGCGTGAGGGGATGTGGGGAGGGAATAGGACAAGAGGGGGTCCAGGGATGCAGGGAGAGGGCGATAAAGGGGGTACCCCTGAGCGGGCACAGGGATGCGATGGGGGGGACACACACACGGGAGGAGCCGGAACGCGGCACCCCCGGAACCTCCCTGCGCGGGTCCTGAGTTCCGGGGGGGAACACAGCAAAGGAGCGGCCCCGCCCCTGCGGCTCAGCCAATGAGCAGCGAGCGCTGCCCGCACCCAACATGGCGGCGGCGGCTTCGAGCGGGCGCGGCCTCCAGAAGCCGCTTCCGGTGGCGGCGGCGGTGCCCGCGATGGCGGCGCCCGGTGGGGCCCGGGCCGTGGCTGGAACCGGAACCGGGACCGGGCGGGTTTAGCTCCGGGACCCGGCCATGGGCAACGTGCTGGGCCCCGCCGCCCCCCGCGCCCCGCGCCGGGGGGAGCCGCTCGGGAGCCCCGGGAGCTTCGATGAACTGCACCGGCAGTGCAAAGGTGCGGCGGGGGGCACCGGGGGGAAGGCTCCGGTGCGGCTCCGGGCCCCGCTCACCCCGGCCCGCGCTCCGCAGAGGTGTTCCCGCAGCAGATGGAGGGGGTGAAGCTTTTGGTCACCAAGACCCTGAGCAGCCACTTCCAGGTCAGGGGGGGGAGCCCCGGGGGGAAGAGGGGGGCCGTGTGTGTCCCCCCCGTGTCCGTGTTCCCCCTGTGTCCCCGTCCCCCCCTTGTCCCTGTCCCCCCCCATGTCCCCCTATGTCCGTGTCCCCCCCATGTCCCCCTATGTCCGTGTCCCCCCCATGTCCCTGTCCCCCTGTGTCCCCCCATGTCTGTGTCTCCCTGTGTCCAGGTCCCCCCCGTGTCCCCCCCCATGTCCCCCTGTGTCCATGTACCCCCCTATGTCCCTGTCCCCCCCCTGTGTCCCTGTCCCCCCATGTCGCCCCGTGGCCGTGGTCCCCCATATCCCTGTCCCCCTGTGTCCATGTCCCCCCCCATGTCCCTGTCCCTCCATGTCCCCCTGTGTCCATGTCCCCCTCATGTCCCTGTCCCCCTCCATGTCTGTGTCTCCCTGTGTCCAGGTCCCCCCCGTGTCCCCCTCATGTCCCCCTGTGTCCGTGTCCCGTCCGTGTCCTCCCCCATGTCCCCCTGTGTCCATGCCCCCCCCTTGTCCCTGTCCCCCCCTTATCCCTGTTCCTCCATGTCCCCCTTTGTCCGTGTCCCCCCCCATGTCCCTGTCCCCCTGTGTCCCCCCATGTCTGTGTCTCCCCGTGTCCACGTCCCTCCGTGTCCCTGTCCCCCCATGTCCCCCTGTGTCCGTGGTCCCCCATATCCCTGTCCCCCTGTGTCCATGTCCCCCCCCATGTCCCTGTCCCCCCCCCGTGTCCCTGTCACTCCGTGTCCCTCTGTGTCCATGTCCCCCCCATGTCCCTGTCCCCCTGTGTCCCCCCATCTCTGTGTCTCCCCGTGTCCATGTCCCCCCATGTCCCCCCGTGTCCGTGGTCCCCCATATCCCTGTCCCCGCCATGTCCCTGTCCCTCCATGTCCCCCTGTGTCCATGTCCCCCCATGTCCGTGTCCCTGTCTCCCCGTGTCCCCTCGTGTCCCCCCCGTGTCCCTGTCCCCCTGTGTCCCCCCATGTCCCTGTCTCCCCGTGTCCATGTCCCCCCGTGTCCCCCCCATGTCCCTGTTCCCCCATGTCCGTGTCTCCCCGTGTCCATGTCCCCCTGTGTCCCCCCATGTCCTTGTCCCCCTGTGTCCAGTTCCCCCCCGTGTCTATGTCCCCCCGCTGAGGTTCCCTCCCCACAGGTGACCCACACCATTCACATGAGCACGTTGGGACCCTCCGGTTACCGCTTCAACGCCACCTTCGTGGGTGACCGGCAGCTCAGCCCCACCGAGGTGAGGCCCGGCAGGGGGTGGGTGGGGGTCCGCTCCCTGTCACCCCCCTTTGTCACCCCCTTCCCCTTGTCCCCAGGCTTTCCCCACGCTGGTTGGGGACATGGACAGCGCCGGCAGCCTCAACGCCCAAGTGCTGCACCTCATCGCCGAGCGCATCCGCACCAAAGCCGTCTTCCAGGTGACTCCATGCAGGGACCACCGTGGGGTTGGGGGGGGGATGTTCCTGTCCCCATCCCCAGCGCGGTGATGGGACCCTCGGTGTCCCCCGTTTCCCCCCCTTTCCAGACCCACCAGGCCAAGTTCGTGACGTGGCAGTTCGACGGCGAGTACCGGGGCGACGACTGCACCGCCACCCTCACGCTGGGTAACCCCGACCTGCTCGGCGGCTCCGGTGAGCACCGGGACCACACCCCCCCCCCCCCAAAGTGTGGCAGCGGGACAAAGAGGGGGTGGCCACGCACTGAGGGCTTTTGTGTGTCCCCACAGTGATCCTGGTGGCCCATTTCCTGCAGAGCATCACCCCACGCCTGGTGCTGGGGGGGGAGATGGTTTATCACCGGCGGCCGGGCGAGGAAGGAGCCATCCTCACGCTGGCGGGGAAATACACGGGTACGGGGGCACGTGGGGCATGGGGACGGTGATGGAAAGGGGGGGAACAGGGATGGGTCGGGGGGGGGGACGGGGACATGGGGACCCCCCCGGCTCCCTTCGCCCTCCTCTTGGCTTCTCTTCCAGCTCAGAAGTGGGTCGCGACGCTGAACGTGGGCTACGGCGGAGCCCATGCCAGCTACTACCACCGCGCCAACGAGCAGGTGATGGCCTCATCCCCACGTCCCCCTCCCCGTGTGTGCCCAGCCCTTGGGATTCACGGTTCCATGTCCCCCATCCCCAGGTACAGGTCGGGGTGGAGCTGGAGGCCAACACACGGCTGCAGGAAACCACCTTTGCCTTTGGCTACCAGCTCAACCTGCCCCAAGCCAACATGGTCTTCAGAGGTGAGCCCGGAGCTGCGCCGGCCCTGGCGGCCCCAGCACCGTCCCGGTGCTCACCGTGTGCCCCCAACGCCATCACAGGGCTCGTGGACAGTAACTGGAGCGTCGGGGGGGTGCTGGAGAAGAAGCTGCCCCCCCTGCCCGTCACCCTGGCTCTGGGCGCCTTCCTCAACCACTGGAAGAACCGTTTCCACTGCGGCTTCAGCGTCATCGTGGGCTGAAGAGCGGCACCTGCCCTGCAGGGAGCCGCTGACCGGGGCCGGACCGGGACCGGGCCGGGCCGGGGGAGCCCGTGGAGCCCGGGGGAGCCGGTCTCCGGTGACGTGGGGACACGGGGATGGACGGTGCCCGGTGGCAGCTTGGGGGTGAGGAGCGGCCGCTGCTCGGGGCCTGGGGGGGGGTCCCTCCCTTGGCTCTGGGCACACGCGGAGCCTGGAAAAATAAAGGAGCTTTACTCTGCTTGGGGAGCTGTGGTGGGAGCACCGGGAATGCCGGGTGGGTTTAGCTGATGATCTCGGAGAGCAGCGGCGTCATGGAGGACAGGTCCTGGATGTGCAGGATCTGCCGCGTGTTCTCCACCTTCAGCGTCTGCAGCTCCGTCAGCAGCAGCAGCAGCTTTGCGTAGAGAAACCTGGGATGGGGACGGGGGGGTGTGTAGGGTATGGGGTAGGTGGGATGGATAAGGGGGGATGTGAAGCACTGGGGCTGTACCTGCCCTCGGGCATGGGGTGCTGGTGGTCGATGTAGCTCTTGAGGGTCAGCGCCACCTTCTCCTGGAACTGGTCGATGGAGTCGTGCTGGGTGATGCTGGCGTGGTCTGGGGGTGCAGGAGTTGGGGGGGGGGGGATGTGAGGGGTGGCACCAAGGGGACGTGGCCCCGTTCCCCTCGTCCCCCCCCCTTGGTGCTCACCGGGTGAGAAGAGCAGCATGGCCTGGAGCAGGACGTACTCGGCCTCGTGCAGCCCCAGCTTCTTGAGGCTGATGTGGAACTTGAGCAGCGGCTCCAGGTAAATCTGCTGGAACCCGGCTGTGGGGAGGGGGGGGGGCACAGGGTGACGGGGCTGGTACCTACCGGGGTCTGTGTCACCAGTTCCCCCCTCCGTGTCCTCACCCAAGGCACCGTCCTGGATGGTGTAGCAGTGCTGCCCGCACTCCCAGGCGTTGGTCTCGGCGTTGAAGACGGTGTTGAACTGGATCTGGCAGATCTCCAGCGTGGCTCCTTTCAGCAGCGAGATCTGGTCATCGATGGGCAAACTCCTGCCGGGGGTGGGGGGGGGAATAGGGACACAAGAGGTAGCTCAGGGAAGGGTCCCTTGGTGGGGGGGGGGGTCCCCATCCCTTTTCCATCCTCTCGCGGGCACCTGAAGGCCGGGATCTCCTTGGCGAAGTTGATGACCTGCTGGATCATGAAGGTGCTGAGGTCGGCGAAGTGGGGCAGCATCGAGAACACATCGGGCAGCACATCCTCGTCCAGGCGCTCGGGCCACACCGCGGAGCCGCCGCCACCGGGCTCGGGGGGGCTCTGCGGGCTGGGGATGTAGAGGCGAACAGCGGGCTTGGGGAGAGGGGGGGGGTGTCAGCACCACCACGACGAGGAAAAGGGGGGGGACGGGACACACACACACATGCACACAGGCGGTGTCCCCGTCCCCACTCACCCGGTAGTCCGTGAACTGGGAGAAGCTGGAGTCGAAGGTTTGCTGGTGCGCGGCGATGAGGAGCGCGATGAGCTCCTGCTGCTCCGCCGACAGCCCCCCCGGTCCCGGTGCCGCCAGCGCCAAGCGCCGCTGCCGCCGCAGCGCCCGGCGCCGCCGCAGAGCCTCCTCCGACATGATCACTGCCACCGGCACCGCCGTCAGGGCGGCAGCCGCTTGGCCCCGCTCTTTGGAAGGGGGGGGGACACCCTTCCTCATCCCCCCCATCCGGTGTCCCCGTACTCACTGTCCTTCCGCATGCCCACGTCGAGGCACTTCTGCAGGCGGCAGGCCTGGCACTGCCGGCGCTTGGCTTTGGTGATGGGGCAGCTCTGGGAGAAGGGGCACGTGAACTGGACCCCCTTGTTGATGGAGCGCCTTGGGGGGGTACGGGGGACTGTCACTGGGGGACCCCAATGTGGAGGGGCAGAGGCCACCCCACCTTGTGCCCATGGGGTTTGTTCCATCCTGCCATGTCCCTTTGTCCTGCCCCGTTTCAGTCTCTCAGGTCCCGTCTTGGCCTCTTCTGTCCCATCCCATCCTGTCCCGTTTCAGTCCACCCTGTCTGTCCCATCCCACCCTGTCCCTCCCATTTCAATTCATCCTGTTCATCCCATCCCATCTCGTCCCTCTGCTCCATCCTACCCTGTCTCATCCCATTTTGAACCACCCTGTCCCACTTCAGTCTATTTTGTCCCCCTCTTCTGTCCTATTCCATTTCCGTCCATCTTGTCCGTCCCATCCCATCTTCTCCCTTTGCTCCATCCTATCCCATCCCATTTCATCTGATCTTGTCCTGCTCTTCTGTCCCAACCCATCCTGTCCCACCTCATCCCATTCCATCTTCTCCTCCTCTTCTTGTCCATCTCATTGCATCCTTTTCAATATCATCCCATCTCGTCCCATCCCGTCCCGTTTCAATCCAGCTTGTCCCCCTCTTCTGTCCCATCCCGTTTCATCCCATCTCGTCCATCCCACCTCCCGCTGTCCCCCTCCCCTGTCCCATCCCTGCCCTTCCCACCTGAAGAACCCTTTGCAGCCCTCGCAGGTCATGACGTGGAAGTGGTACCCGGTGGCGCGGTCCCCGCACACGGCGCAGATCTTCTCCTCGGCGGGCTCCGCATCAGCGCTGCGGGGCCCCAGCACTGAGCAGGGGCTGCTCTCGGGCTCCGATGGGCTCGACACGGACATGGCCGGGGCACCGGTGACCGCGGCCGGGGTTGGCAGCGGAGCCGGTGCCCCCCCCCCCCCCTCCCGGTGCCTGTCACGGCGCAGCCACGGGCTCGGCCCTGATGACACCGGAGCCCGGTGGAGTTTGAACCTTGAACTTGGGGCTGCGGCAGGCGGGGACAGGAGCACGGGGCGGGGGACGGGGCCGGGCAGGGCGGGAGCGGGGACAGGCGGGCACGGGCAGCAGGGTGCAGAGGGGGTGACAATGGCTGGGGTCGTCCCCCCCCGTTGCCTCCATCACCCCTGTTCCCCCCAGGTTCTCCCAGTCCCCTCTTGTCCCCCTGGGGTCCCCCCACTGTCCTGCGCATCCCCCTGCCTCCCTCCTGTGCCCTGAGTACCCCATCTATCCCCCCCGGTCCCCTTGGTCCCCCTGGTTCCCCTTTGTCCCCCCCCCCGATCCCCCCAGTCCCTCCTTTTCCCTAGGTCCTCCCATCTCCTCCCTTTCCCCCCCAGTGCCCCCTTGTCCCCCTGTTTTCCTTCTGCTCCTCCCCTTTTCCCCTGGGTCCCCCCATATTCCCCTTTTCCCCCAGTCCCCTCTGGGTCCCCCTTGTCCCCCCCATACCCCCCCTGTCCCCCTTTGTCCCCTCCCTGTCCCTGTCCCCCCGTGTCCCCGCGGGGCGTCGAGGCACGGGGGGGGGGGGGGGGGGTGAGACACGCGGAAGGGCTTGTCCCGCCCCCAGCCCCGCTCCCGCTCCCCATTGGCTGCCGCAGCCGTCACTCAGACAAGCCCCCTATAAAGACAGCGGCGGGCGCGGGGCTCCGCACACCGGGAGCGGCGGCACCGGAGCGGCCATGAGCGAGGTGGGCACCGGCCCCGGGGCTTTTCCTCCCCTTTCCCTTCGTATTGAACAAAGAACCGGGCCAGGAGCTGCCCCCTGAGGATGGAGGGGGGGGGGGGGGGGGATGCTGCAACCGGGGAGGGGTCCCGGTAAATGCCCCCCGGTGCGGGTTTGCTACCGGGAGCCCCGCGTCATCCCCGGGCACCCCGTTCTCTCCGCAGCGCAGCCCCAATGAGTCCCCCTCAGCGGCGGAGGCTCCCGGCGGGCAGGAGGAAGGTGAGGACCCCCCCCCCCCTCCCCGGTATGAACGGGAGGGGGCACCCGGTGACCCAGACCCGAGGCGGGGGGGGGACGCATTGGGAGGGTTGGGGACCTGCTTCGCCCTTCCCCTGTCCCTTAGCGGGGTGCTCCCTGCCTCTGGGGGGGGCGGTATTCAATGGGTGAGTCTGGGGGTGCCCCTGTTTTATGTCCAGCCAAAGCCGGTGACCCCGAGAAGGTGGAGGAGGAGGAGGAGGAGGAGGAGATCGACATCGACCTGAGCGCGCCGGAGACGGAGAGAGCCGCGCTCGCCATCCAGGGAAAATTCCGCCGCTTCCAGAAGCAGAAGAAGGAATCGGGGCCCTGAGCGGCCCCCGGGACCCCCCAACCCGCAGCGGGCACCGGCTCCTGCCCCGTCCGCCCGACCCCAGCGGGGCCGGAAAGGGGGGGCCTCAGCCCTTCCTTACCCACGGGGTGATGCTGGGGGGGGGGACACGACACAGGCGGGTCCCCCTGAGCGGAGGTGGCCCCTGGTGCGAGGGGCAGCGTGGAAGTCTTATCCCGGGGGGGAGCCTCCGTGTCCCTGTGGGTGCTGGGGACAAGGAAGGGGGGGGGGGCACACGCAGCGGTGTCCCCCTGAGTGAGGGCAGCGGCCTCGGGAAACGGGGAGCCCCCCCGCCCCGTTCCTGTCGTTGTCACCGTCCCCACCCCGGGGAAGGATGTGAAGGAATAAACCGGGAGGAAGAGGAGCGCGAGTGGCGCTTGGTGTGTGGGGCCGGACCCCCCGTCCCCCGTGGGTCCCTGCTGGGGCAGGAGGGGAGCAGGGATATGAGGCTATGGCACTTTGGGAACGGCTCATCCCGCCCGCATCTCCAGCACCCCCTCATTCGGGGCTTATCCCATGAAATTCCGCTTCATTCCTCAGCCCCTGGAGCCGTGGCCTCATTTCCCAGCGCTGCGGTGATTAAAGATGCTGCTGCTGCTCCCCCCTTCCCTCCCTTCTTCCTACCCCCTCCTTTTACCCCCTCTCTTCCTCGGCAAGGACCAAGCAGCGATTCCCAGCTCCGGCATCCCTGGAGCAGCAGATCCCGGCTCATAACAAGGGAACAACGCTTTTGGGGGGGCTAAACCAGCGCTTCGGGGGGGGGCTCCCGAGCACTGAGGCTGGTCCAAGCGGTGCCGGTGACCGGGAATAGCTTCTTGGGAAGAAAAACAGCGCCGGGACCCAGGGGACGTCCCAGGGTTGGGCTCCGCAGACTTATTAGGGAAAAGGCAATTATAGCCCCCGGGGGGGGGCATTGGGCACGGGCACTACGGGGATGGGGACAGTCACCCCCCCCCGACCTGTGTTAATTGGAGGGAGCTTTAATTAGCGTCTAATGAGGGGGAAAGTGGCCCCAAGGGTGGCTTCGGGGACAACAGGGGGAATGGGGGGGGGAGGCAGTGGGGTGCCACCGTTCTATGGTGGGTTTCTATGTGATGCTCAGCCACTGTGTGTGTCCCTGTCACCCCCCCCTGCCACAGACACACGGTGGGGGGGGACAGGGATGGACGGATGGACACCGGGTCCTGGAGGTGTGAGTTTTATTAATGGCACTACGGGGATGGGACACACACACACACACACACACACGGATGGGGGGGGTACAAAACCACATCGGGGAGCCTGGCGCCAGGGTGATGGGCACCGGCCGCAGCCTCTCCTCCTCCACGAGGCTCCGGCCGACGCGGGGCTGGGGGTTACGGGGGGACACGGAGGGTTAATGGGGGGCGGAGGGGACGCGGCGGGGGCCCCCCACGACGTCATTTGGGTTCGGTCGTGGGGAAGAGACGAGAAAACGGCCAGAAAAGGGCAAAAAAAACCCTCCCGGGGATGGGGTTTGGGGGGGGGAGATGGTGTTGGGGTGAACCGGGCCCATGGGGACCCCGCAGGTCCCTGGGGAGGGAGGGCCCGGGGCACCCCGGGCTGGGGGAAACGACCCCAAAACTCATTGGTTGTGTCTCCAAATAGAAGAGAGCCCCATCAGTGCCCGGGGCTGGGCAGGGCAGCGGCTGCGCAGAGGAAGGTACCGACCATGGTGGGGGGGACCCGGAGGGGGGGACCGGGGCGAGGAGCACACCCCGCTCCCCGCCGGGTCCCCGCCGCTTCCGGAGCGGGGGGGGGGTGTGGGGGTGTGGTGTGGTTCCCCACGTCCTGCTGGGGCATCAGGTCCCCGCATTGGGCTTGATGATGCTCATGAGGGCGTTCTTGAGGCTGCCCTTGCTGGGGGAGCGGACGGTGGGTGCAGGGCGGGCGGCCTCAGCCTCCTCCCCCCGCAGCTCCATCTCGATGGTCATGATGACTTTGGGGGGCCGGGGGGCCCCGGTGCCCGGCCCCGCTGTACCTTCCCTGCCCGCTAACCGCTATTTCTTATCCTTGCGGGACTCTCCCGGAGCTCCTTTGGCTTTCTTCTCGCTCGCTGCCTTGGTGCTGCGGCTGTGGTCCAGCATGGCGTAAAGCACCGGTGCCTGTGGCAATGGGGAGGTGTTGGTGACATCCTAACCCCCCCCCCCCCCCCCCAGTGTCACCAAAACAGAGGAGAGAGCATCACATCCCCTCCAGCAAAGCCATTTCACCCCTCAACCCCTCACTACCCACCTGCCGGCTCCGCTTGGAAGCATCCTTGGCCGATCTTTGCAGCTTCCCCTTCTCCATGGCACTAAAATTGGGGAGAAAAAGGCAAAAAGGAGCTTGGAAAAGGCAAATCCATTCCCCCCCCCCCGTTCCCACCGGCAGCACCGGTTTGGGGAGGTTCACTCTGGTTTGGTGCTGGCGCTCACCTCAGCCGGCGCTGCAGCGTCGCCTGGCGCCGCAGCCAGCAGGCCCGGAGGATGTAGACGATGGCCACCACCACGGCCACCAGCAGCAGGGCCCCGCCGATGATGGAGCCCAGCACCACGCCGTAGCGGGTGGGTACTGCGGGGAGTCCCCGTTAGCGGCTCCGGGATGGGAACAGGGATGTTTGGGAACGGGAATTGCGGCTCCGGGATGGGAACAGGGATGTTTGGGAACGGGAATAGCGGCTCCGGGATGGGAACAGGGATGTTTGGGAACGGGAATTGCGGCTCCGGGATGGGAACAGGGATGTTTGGGAACGGGAATTGCGGCTCCGTACCTTTCTCAAAGACGTAGAGCGTGACCTGGGAGGACTTGCCCACGATGTCCGGAGGGTTCTTAACGTCGCAGGTGAAGGTGCCGTTGTCGGTGTAGTCCAGGTTGTGGATCACGATGGAGCCGTCCTTGCGGTAGGGGTTGCCCACCCATTCCATGCGCTCCTTGAAGGTGCCCACGTCATCGATGTAGGGTTGGCCTTTGGCGTAGTGGAATATCTACGGGTGGAAGGGGACACGCACACGGACATCGGCGTCACCGGGGGCGCCGGGGGCCACAGCACCCCAGGGCCACCCAGCGGGTGCTTACGGAGGTGCTGTCGCGGGAGCCCTCAGCTTGGAAGTGCCAAGTGATGGAGATGTCGTCGGAGATCCACTCGGATGACCAGAAGCTGCAGGAGAGGGTGACGTGGGAGCCGACGGTGCCGTACACTTCCCGCTGCGTGTACACGTGGATGGACAACGTCGGGGATGGCCCTGGTGGGGTGAGGGGGGGCACAATCAGCTCCATGGGGGGACCTTGGTGCTCGTCATCGGTGTCCCCATGCAGCTACGACCCAGAAGGGCTTTTGGTGGGGGCCAGCAGCTCTTTGTGCCACCGCAGCATCCCCATGGATGTGCCCTAGTGGGGCTGGGGCTGGGGCTGGCATCCCCACGATGATTCCAGAGCATCACCACGACCAGCGCCAGCCCCAAACCCAAAGACATTTGGGTACCCACAACTCCCCCCTCCTCCAGGATGTGGGGCCAGGACATCGGCACCAGCGCCGCGGGGCTGCAGCTTACCCGGTGCCCAGAGGAGCGCGGCGAGGAGCAGGACGAGGTCCCCGGTGCCCTGCGACATCGTGGCTGCAGTCACCGCGGGGGGCGCCGCACCCAAAGGTCCCGGAGCACCGGGGACGAGGCTTAAGAGCGGAGCAGCACCGAGTGGTGCCGGTGGAGCCCCGGGCTCGGTCCAATGGGCGCAGAGCAGCCGGGGCGGCGGAGGGCAAGGGGGAGCCGCGCAGCCCGGTGCTCAAAGGGGACATTTAGTCTGGGGCTGGGCGAGGTGGGGGCAGAGTGTCCCGGGGGGGGGGGGGGGTCCTCACACAGCACCCATTGTCCCGCCGCATTCCCGCCCGCAGGATCGGGCATTCCCGGAGGTGGAGAGGCAGGAATGTGCCCCCCCCCCCCCCCCCCCCCCAGCCCCAGAGCACCGGCGCAGCCGCCGGCCGGGTGTGATGCGGGGCTGCGGGGGTCTCGCATTGACCCCATCGCGGCCAATGGCCACCGAACGGCCCCGTTTGTGCTGAGGGTCCTGGTTGGCGTTACCGGGAGCTACCGGATGAGGAGCGAGGGGGGGGGGGGTCCGGAGGGTTTGGAGCAGGGAATGGGGATGGGGATGGGATGAGGCGCTGCGGGGGCTCCATCCATCACCGGTAACGCGGTGGGGGATAACGGGGAGCCCCCGTCCTGCCCCACGGCAGCTTCGGGGGGAGACCGGGAGATAACGGGGAGCCCCCGGGGGAATAACGGGGAGCCCCGGGGGGATAACGGGGAGCCCCCTGGGGAATAACGAAGCCCCGGGGGTTACCGACAGCTCTGGAGGTAATGGTGTGGGGGGGGCAGAAACAGAGCCTGGGGGGCGGTGATGGGAACCCCCGGTACCGGTTAACGGGGGGAGCCCCGGAGGTAACGGGTAATAACGGGGGATGTCAACAGGCAGCGGCGAGTAACGGGGAAGTAAAGGGGGTATCGGGGGTGTTCACGGGCAGCGGGGGGCACCGGGCAGCTCCGGGGGTACCGGGGGGCACCGGCGGAAGTGCGTCACGGGCACTTCCGGCGTGCGGAGCCTTCCAAGATGGCGGCGCTGGCGTTGAGGTGACTCCCGGGGCTGCGGGGACGGAAGTGCGTCACGGGCACTTCCGGCGTGCGGAGCCTTCCAAGATGGCGGCGCTGGCGTTGAGGTGACTCCCGGGGCTGCGGGGAGGGGGGGGTCACGGGACCTGGGGTGCGAGGCCGTCGTTAACGGCCCCCGGTGCCCCCTTGGGCCGGGCCGGCTCCGTCCCGCTGCCGCCGGTGTCCCCATGGCCTGAAGCTGCCTCTTCCCCTCCGCTCCGGGGCTCTGTGGGGCTCCGGTTCCGTCCGCAGGGATCCGCTCCTTGGTGCAGGCGGAGCTGGGGGAGCTCCATCCCCGCTCGGCACACGGAAAGCCGGGGACGGAGCCGCTCTCTTGGCCTTCTCCGCGGGCTTCTCTAGCCCGGTCTTTCTTAGGGCTCATCCTTCCCGGTTTGGGGGGCCCCATCCCGTTGCAGGGGTGGAGACGAGCCGGTGTGGGGCTTTAATGGGGCAAAGCAGTGGCTGGGCCTCAGGGATGGCACGGAGCCGTGTGTGGCGGGGCTCCGAGGAGGCTTCGGAGGCCTGCAAACCTGTCAAGGCCAGGAGGGAGCCTTCGGGAAGGGAAAACCTTGCCCCGGGAACTCGGGGGGGGTTTGCTAAGGATAACCCGGGTTTTGTTTGCTGTTCCCACCCGTGAGGAGCTGCTCCAGCTCCTGCTGCTTTCCCTACCAGGACGGCAAAGAGAGCTTGGGCTGGGGGCAGATGGTAGGGGGCTGGGGCAGATGTTAGGGGGCTGGGGCAGATGTTAGGGGGCTGGGGGCAGATGTTAGGGGGCTGGGGGCAGATGTTAGGGGGCTGGGGCAGATGTTAGGGGGCTGGGGGCAGATGTTAGGGTGCTGGGTGCTGGAAGCAGATGTTAGGGGGCTGGGGTCAGATGTTAGGAGGCTGGGGCAGATGTTAGGGGGCTGGGGGCAGATGTTAGGGTGCTGGGTGCTGGGAGCAGATGTTAGGGGGCTGGGGGCAGATGTTAGGGGGCTGGGGGCAGGTGTTAGGGGGCTGGGGCAGGTGTTAGGGGGCTGGGGGCAGATGTTAGGGGGCTGGGGGCAGATGTTAGGGGGCTGGGGGCAGGTGTTAGGGGGCTGGGGCAGGTGTTAGGGGGCTGGGGGCTGGGGGCAGGTGTTAGGGGGCTGGGGCAGGTGTTAGGGGGCTGGGGAGCTCCACGGCTGTCACTGTCACGCGCCTGTGGGGCGCTGGCTCCGTTTTGTCCTGGGCTCTGCAGATTCCAGCCCACATCCTCCTGGAGTGATGCCCGTGAATGTCCAAGCCGGGCTCCTCACCCCCTCCGCAGGGAGCGGCGCCCACTCCTTTGGGGCACCACAAAATCCCTTTTGACTTCTGCTCTCCCACCCCGAGCTCAGCACCACCAGCACCAGCACCTCCAATGCAGAGGCACGGCCGTGGATCCAGGCACCGGGAGGAAGAGGAGGGAATGGCCACCCTCATGGCTCCCTGCAGCCCTTCCCCGGCGCTGGATCCCAGCTCGTGCCTTGCGTGGGCAGTGGGGAGAGGGCAGAGGAGCTGCTTTGATGTAGCTGAGCTTGGGGTGCTGCTCCCACCTGCTTCGCAAGCGGGGGGTAAGAGCTGAGCGGGGTTATTATGGGCTGTTGCCAGGAAGCAGCCCTTGGGGCTGAGCCTTGAGGAGCTCAAGGGCCGGCCCAGCCCTGCTGGTGATCAGATAGGGTTGAAGGCAAGCAACTCCAGGTGAAACTCCAGCGCTTCCCAGGTGAATCCCGGCCTCGTCCCGGTGGATTTCCTTTGGCACTCACCAAACCTTTCCCTCTCCTCTCTTGCAGATGCGCCGGGCAGCGCCGGTTGCTGGCTCGGCTCAGCCCCAGCTTCTCCGTGCCACAGTGAGTCCCAAGGGTTCCGGATCCCAACTCTTCCCCAAGGGAATCCCATCTACGCCTTTGGGGCTTGTGTGCTCCAGCCCCTCAGTGATTCCATGGTTAGGGAAGGCCTGGAGGGGGAGCCTGGCTGAGGGAGCAGCAGCACCCTCACCCCTCCATGCAGGTTTGGGAGCTGCAGAATCCTTGCCCTCGGTGCTTCCAGACTTTGGGAGAAACGGTTCTTCCCTGCTACATGGGGCTGGAAGTGCAGTTACAGCCTCATCCCGGGAGCATGGAATCACCAGGAGCAGCAGCCAGTTCCCATGGCAGGGAAGAGCAGGGCGGGTGTCAGCAGGGTGATGGAGGGTGCCATCTGTAGGGTGCTGGCGCGCACCCAGCGCATCCCTTGGGAATATCGTGGCTCCCTTGGGATTGCTGGAGTGGGGGAGGTTCCCACAGCCAAGCTCCCTCTCCCCACACTTCCCATCTCCTCTTCTCCACAGCGTTGTCCCAATGGCAACGACGGCCAAGGAGGAGATGAGCCGCTTCTGGGAGAAGAACACCAAGTCCAACCGTCCCCTGTCCCCTCACGTCAGCATTTACAAGTAAGGGCAGCCACTGTGGGGCTCTGGGTCCCCCCTCAGTGGGGTGACCCCTTGGTGGGGGCCACCTCTAATGCTTTTCCATGCCCAAATCCTGCCCCTTTATTCCCAAACTGCCCCAGCCTTCGGTTCCATCTCCCTTTAAGCTCTCCCAGCAGCCACCCGCCGGTGCCAGCGGCGTTTACCATTCCCCAGCTGCCTCTGCACATTCCCCTTTTGTTCTGGGTGGATTCCTGGGATAGCTCCGAGTGCAGGGACACCCCTGGGAGCAGAGGGGCCTCTCCTGGGGGTGCTGTGGTGCTGACGAGGTGCTTGTCTTGCAGGTGGTCCCTGCCCATGGCGATGTCCATCACGCACCGCGGCACCGGCGTGGCGCTCAGCTTAGGTGCGTGCACCGGCACTGGCACCGGCGGCGTTCCAGTGGGGATGTGTTCCACTGGGAAACCTCTGCTTTGTCATCGAATCCCAGCCAGGGTTGGGTTGGAAGGGACCTTAAAGCCACGAGCAGGGACCCCTTCCACTTGGTTGCTCCAAGCCTGCCCTTGAGCACTGCCAGGGATGGGGCAGCCAACCCATTCCAGTGTCGTCCCCCCCACAACCTCGTGGTGAGGAGCTTCTTCCCAGGATCTCCTCTAAGTCTGCCCTCATCCACATGGAAGCCAAACCTCCTCATCCCATCCCAGCGATGGCACCAGCATCCAGCCCCCTCCATCAGTCTGCTCTGTGGGGTTTGACCGAGCGAGGGGACGCCTGGCTGTGAAAGGCTCTTTCATTTCCATTAATGTCCTCTCCTGGCAGCAGGAAGGAGCTTCTCCAGTAGCTCCCTGTTGAGATGGAAGGGATTGGGAAAGATAGGCAGGAATTGTGTTCAGAGGGAGAGGGCTGCAGCCCATCCCCATCCGGGCTTGGGAATTGGGCTCCCGGTTGCCCCCTGCATCCCCATCCAACTTGCTGGGAGCTGGCAGGTCCCTGTTGCCTTTCTGTTCCATCCATCAGCTTCTGCTGGAGCAGAAGCAGTGGGAGAAGGGGGGAGATCCCATTCCCTCTCCATCAAAGCTCCATTAGGGAGCTTTTGGCTTCCTGTGCTGGCTGGAGGTGAGCATAGAGGCCCCCGAGGGGAAGAGTGGCTGAGGAGGAGGCCACTGGTGCTGGAGGGGGAGTCGCTGCTTGATCCTTGCCCTTCCTTCAGCTGCACCATATGGAAAAGCTCCCTTGGCCTAGGAAAGAGGAGGATGAGCAGGAAAAGGAGGAAGAGGGGAAGGTGTTGTGGCTCCTGTGGTTAGCACAGCCCTGGCTCTTGGCTGCTGCTGCTGGTCTGTGCTGAAGCAGCCTCACTCCATCCCTGTTGGAGCCCAGCAGTGGAGGGATTTCTGTCCCACAGTGTGGATCTGGGGGGTTTTCCTTGCCCCTTTTCCCTTGCCTTTGGGCTGCTTCGGCTGCCGTGGCAGGAGCTTGGTCCCTGAGGGGGGGCATGAGGAAAGCAGCACCCACATTTGGGGCGATGCAAAGTCCTCAGCACCCCAGGGTGCAGCCACCGCGTGGGCCTCCTCTTCCACTGATCCCATTGAGGCTGTGTCCCCAAAGCACAAACCCGGGGGCTCATTGGGGACTATGGGGGGAAGGGGGGGGTTCCAAACCCTTCTGCTGCTTAACCCAGGCCTTTGTCCTCCTCAGGGGTGTCCCTCTTCGGGCTGGCCGCGCTGGTGCTGCCGCAGCCCTTCCCGCACTACCTGGCCATGGTGAAGTCGCTCAGCCTGGGCCCTGCTCTCATCTTCTCAGCTAAGTTTGCGCTGGCTTTTCCCTTCTCCTACCACACCTGGAACGGGATCCGGCACCTTGTGAGTGGGAGCACGAGGGAAGGTGCCTTTGGGAATGGGAATTTAATCAAGTCGAGAGCTTCAGAGCCTCGGGGCTGTTTTGGGGGCTGTGGAAGCTGCCGAGGGCAGCGTTGGGCTGGGGCTGGACTGGGTGATGCTGCCGCCTCCCCCTTGCTGAGCAGCCCTTGTGCTGTGAACTTCCCAAGGGCTTCCCAGCTCCTGTGGTGGATGGAGGAGCCGGAGCGCTGAGGTTCGCAGAGGGCAGGAATGGTTTGGGTGGGAAGGGAGCTTTAAAGCTCACCTAAAGCCATGGGCAGGGAGCCCTTCCACAGGAGCAGGATGCTCCAACCTGGCCTTGAACACTGCCAGGGATGGGGCAGCCACAGCTTCTCTGGGCACCCTGTGCCAGCGCCTCAGCACCCTCCCAGGGAAGAGCTTCTGCCTCAGAGCTCAGCTCAGTCTCCCCTCGGGCAGGTTAAAGCCATTCCCCTTGGCCTGTCCCTGCATCCCTTGTCCCAAGCCCCTCTCCAGGTTTCCTGCAGCCCCTTTAGGCACTGGAGCTGCTTTAAGCTCTTCCCTGAGCTGCTGCTCCCTCTGGACACCGTTGGCAGGTTCCTGCTGGGAACAGCACAGGATGAGCTGCACTGTTCTGCTCCGAGGGTTGGCTTTGTACCCAGGTAAAAGGGAGCTGGGTTAACCCTGCTGTTATCTCCTTTCCTGCAGGCCTGGGACATGGGGAAGGGCTTCAAGATCCCACAGGTGAACCAGTCCGGGGTGCTGGTGCTCATCCTGACCCTGCTGTCTGCTGCAGGCCTGGCGGCCATGTGAAGGCCTCCTCTGCCTTGCTCCATCCTGAACCCCCTCAGGAACTGCAGGAGAGGGGGTATCAGGCTCCAGGTGGGGTGGGTGTTATCCCAGGGGAAGGAGTCGCTTCCCAGCTCCCAGTTTGTGGATGATCAGAGCTGCTTTTTGCTTCCCCCCCCCGGCTGTTTCTGTGCCCTGCTGTGTCCTGAGCTGCAGACAAAGCCAGGTCTGTGTCCCACAGGAGTGGGCTCAGGACAAGCATCTCCATTGAGCAGCCTGGGAGAGCCGGAGCTGCCAACGCCGGGCCTGCCGCAGGGATGGGTGGTGGGGGCTGGATGGGGCGCTCAGCCCCACGGCGTCCATCCCCGCTCCTTATCCTGCCAAACATCCCCATCCAAACGGCTCTGGGTGGAAGAACACCCCGGTTCCCTCCGTCTGCAATGCAGGATGCAGTTTGCCCGTGGCACCAGCTCCCATTTGGGCTCTTTGCCCTGTGTCACCTTTGCAATAAAGCAGCTTTGATCCTTCACCCTGAGCCACCGAGCTGGGTGTCTGTGCTCCACACTTCCCCCTGGGACACAGCATTCCCAGGAAGCTGCTGCTTCCCAGTGGAGCTGAGCTGGACCAGGCTCTTTGTGCCTCCTCTCGGGGTCCAGGGACTTCAGTTCTGGCTCAGATGGGCTTTGCAAAGCGGCTGCTTCCCACTGGGGGCTTCATCCTGATTCCCTGCTCCCCCTTCCCAGCATCACCTGGAACAACAGCGGCTCAATGGAGCAGATCCCACCAGGCTTCGATGGGATCGTGCTCTGGGGCCGCAATCCCAGCTCCCAGCTCCTTTCCCAAAGCCGTGTGCTGTGGCAGGATCGACCTCCTGCATGGAAACCCGTGTCTTTGGGCTTCCAGCCCCGTGCTTCCCGCTGTTGCTTTGGCTTGGAAGCGCCTTTCCCAGTGCTCATCCCGAGCACTGGCGTTTATTAGCGCTGGTTTAAACCTCTCTTCTCCCAATTGCCGCTAACCCACGGCACCGGCTCCTTCCACCCCTTCCTCTTCCTCACTCTTGCGGGCGCAGGGAGGTGTCAGCGCCGTTCCCTCCGCTCGGGATTGAAGCTCGGGGTGGGAAGGGGGCGCTGGGCGCTGCGGGATCCCTTCGGCATCAGCGCGGGCCGCATTCCCCAGTGGTTTCCTCTGGAAGAGGAGGGCGCAATGAGCTCCTCCTGCGGGATTCGGCCTGAAGGGAGCCGCGTCCCGAGGGGAAGAGGCGAGGCGGCTCCCCCCCGGGGTTGTGCCCGTGTTGGGGTAGGGGAGGGGGGGGGGTGTGCGGGGCCCGCACCGTGCCGGTGATGCGGGTGCGGAGCCCGTTGCGGGCGCTGCTCAGCGCCGTGCGCTGATGGAGGCGCTGGAGGAGCCGCTCCGCGGCCGCGGCCGAACGCGCGGTCAGGTCCAGGCGCGCAGGGGGATCCTCAAGGGCATCTCCCACGTCCCCACGAATGAGCCCCATGGGGAGGCCTGCGGGGGGGGGGGGGTGGTGGTGAGCAGAGGGGAGCACCCCATGGGTGCTGGGGGTGGGCCCCCCATGGGTGTTTATGGCTCACCTGCGAACGGGGTATGGAGGGGAGCAGATGCCCCCGGTCGTTGGCGATGATGGGTGTGGAGCCCTCTGAATGCTTGGGGGGCTGGGAACGGGGGGGGGGACGATGGGGGGAATGTTTTGGGGGGGGGGGGCAGATTTAGGTTTAGGAGGGGTCCCAGGGAGTCCAGGCCGGGTCTAGAGGGGTCTTGGGGGGGGTCCCAAGAGGACCAGGTTGGGGATGGGGCAGTTCGGGGGGGTCCTGGCCTGAGCTGGGGGCTTAAAGGGGGGGGGGGTCAGGCTGGGACTGGGAGGGTCTCGGGTGTCCAGGATGGGGCTGGGGAGCCTCGAGGGGGCCCATTCTGGTGATGGGGGGTCCCGAGGGGCTGATCCGGGACCGGGGGGGGGGGTTCTTAGGAGGGGTCTGGGGCAGCGCAGAGGGGGGGTCCAGGGACACCAGGTTGGGGCTGGGGCAGTGCTGGGGGGGGCTCAGGGGGTCCCGGATGGAGGGGGGGGGTCCCAGGGGTTCAGGTTGGAGCTGGGGGGTGTCAGGACCGGGTGCGGGGGGTTCCAGGGAGTCCCGGGGGATCCGTTCTGGTGCCGGGGGGGGGGTGGGGGTGGTGTCCCGGTGCCGGGGGGGGGTCCAGGCGATACCTTCGGGCCCGGCAGGGGCACGCTCCAGTTCTGCAGGCGATGGGCGCTGAACGCGTCCTCGTACTGCGGGAGAACGGGGCCGGGCAGCGGCTGCACCGGGACGGGACCCCCCAAGAGCCCCGGTACCCCCCATTGCCCCCCATTGTCCCCCGTTATCCCCGGTTTCGGTGTCGTCCCCCCCATCCTCACCTGCCCCGCTCCGTATCCCGCCGCCATCATCCGCCGCGCTCCGTCTCCTGGCAACGGCGACGCTGCACGGGGCTCGCGCGCCCCCTGGCGGACGCATCGGGCGCTGCCGGCCGGGGGGGTGATTCAGCGCCCCCCCCCCCATTACCGCTACCTGTGTCCCCCCCCCATTATCGATACCGGTGTCCCCCCCCCCATTACTGCTACCGGGCCCCCCCCGTTACTGCTACCGGTGTCCCCCCCCCATTATCGATACCGGTCCCCCCCCCCATTACCGCTACCTGTGTCCCCCCCCCATTACCGCTACCTGTGTCCCCCCCCATTACCGCTACCTGTGTCCCCCCCCCCATTATCGATACCGGTGTGTCCCCCCCCATTACTGCTACCGGGGCCCCCCCCGTTACTGCTACCGGTGTCCCCCCCCCATTACCGATACCGGTGTCCCCCCCCCCATTACCGCTACCGGTGTCCCCCCCCCATTACCGATACCGGTGTCCCCCCCCCTCATTACCGCTACCGGTGTCCCCCCCCCATTATCGATACCGGTCCCCCCCCCCCATTACCGATACCGGTGTCCCCCCATTACCGATGCCGGTGTGTCCCCCCCATTACCGATACCGGTGTGTCCCCCCCATTACCGATACCGGTGTCCCCCCCCCATTACCGATACCAGTGTGTCCCCCATTACCGATACCAGTGTCCCCCCCCCATTACCGATACCGGTGTCCCCCCATTACCGATGCCGGTGTGTCCCCCCCATTACCGATACCGGTGTGTCCCCCCCATTACCGATACCGGTTGTGTCCCCCCCCATTACCGATACCAGTGTGTCCCCCCATTACCGATACCGGTGTCCCCCCCCCATTACCGATACCGGTGTGTGTCCCCATTACCGATACCAGTGTCCCCCCCCCATTACCGATACCGGTGTCCCCCCATTACCGATGCCGGTGTGTCCCCCCCATTACCGATACCGGTGTGTCCCCCCCATTACCGATACCGGTGTGTCCCCCCCATTACCGATACCGGTGTGTCCCCCCCGCATTACGCGAATTTCCCATTACCGATACCGGTGTCCCCCCCCCATTACCGATACCGGTGTCCCCCCCCCATTACCGATACCAGTGTGTCCCCCCCATTACCGATACCGGTGTCCCCCCCCATTACCGATACCGGTGTCCCCCCCCCATTACCGATACCGGTGTGTCCCCCCCATTACCGATACCGGTGTGTCCCCCCCCCATTACCGATACCGGTGTCCTCCCCCCATTACCGCTACCGGTGTCCATCCGTCCCCCCCACAAGCGGCATCTGGGTCTGGGTCAGGCTCTGGCTCTGCCAACCCCGGGTCTTAGGGTCAGGGTCAGGTTTAGGGTCAGGGTTTAAAGCTATTTGGGGGGGGGGGTGGCAAGGGGCAGCCCCCCATAGGGTCAGGGTTAGGATCGGCTTAGGGTCAGGGTCAGGCTCTGGCTGAGCCGGTCCTAAGGTTGGGCTTATGGTCAGGGTTAAGGCTGTTTGGGGGGGAGATGTTGTCCTGGAACTGCCCCCCCCCCCATGGGGACAGGGTTAGGGTCAGGTTTGGGGTGCACGGGTTAAGGTCAGGTTTGGGGTCTGTGTGTTTCCCCCCCCACCCCCAGCAGCACCCACAGGCACCCAAAGGACCTTCCAGAAGGGACCTTTTAGGTGGTGGGGATGTGCGACAGTCCGGGACACACCGGGACACACTGGGATACACCGGGATACACCGGGACACACTGGGACACTCTGGACACACTGGGATACACCAGGACACTCCGGACACACTGGGATACTCTGGACACACTGGGATACACCAGGACACTCCGGACACACTGGGATACTCTGGACACACTGGGATACACCAGGACACTCCGGACACACTGGGACACACTGGGATACACTGGGACACTCCCCAATACACTGGGATACACCAGGACAGGACACACCGGGATACACCGGGACACTCCCCGACACACCGGGACACACCAGGACACACCAGGACACTCCCCGATACACTGGGATGCACCAGGACACTCTGGACACACCGGGATACACCGGGATACACCGGGATACACCAGGACACTCCCCAATACACTGGGATGCACCAGGACACTCTGGACACACTGGGATACACTGGGACACACCGGGATACACCAGGAGACTCCCCAATACACTGGGATGCACCAGGACACACCGGGATACTCCGGGACACACCGGGACACACCGGGACACACCGGGATACTCCGGGACACACCGGGACACACCGGACACACCGGGACACACCGGGATACTCCGGGACACACCGGGACACACCGGGACACACCGGGACACACCGGGATACTCCGGGACACTCCGGGACACACCGGGATACTCCGGGACACTCCGGGACACACCGGGACACACCGGGATACTCCGGGACACTCCGGGACACACCGGGACACACCGGGATACTCCGGGACACTCCGGGACACACCGGGATACTCCGGGACACACCGGGACACACCGGGACACACCAGGACACACCGGGATACTCCGGGACACACCGGGACACACCGGGACACACCGGGATACTCCGGGACACACCGGGACACACCGGGATACTCCGGGACACACCGGGACACACCGGGACACACCGGGATACTCCGGGACACACCGGGACACACCGGGACACACCGGGACACACCGGGATACTCCGGGACACACCGGGATACTCCGGGACACTCCGGCCACGCCGCCTCTGGATTCACTTTGACTTTATTTCTTTTCCCGATTAATTTCGTTCCGCTTTGTCTTTTCCCGGTGCCTTTTTGCCAATCCCGGTGCCGGTGGCGGCTCCTCACCGGAGACACCCAATTGCTAAAGCCAATGTGGAGGGGGGGGGCGGGGCGACCGGGCGACTCCTCCTCCCTCCCCCCCCCCCCCTTTCCCCCCCCCCCCCTCTTCCCGAGGCGCTTCGGGGCCGCCCGACACCAAAATGCGGTGGGGGGGGGGAGGGGGGCACGTAAAAAACGGGGCAAAACATCCAATAAAACGTTAAATAAAACCCAACCGGGGCTGCGCCGGTTTGGGGGGGGGGGGGGGGGCCGGGATTCCTGGCTTCAATTTATGCGGCGAGTCCCGGCACGGATCCCGGCGAGCGGCGGCTCCCGCAGCGGAGCCGAATCGGTGCGGGGCTGGTGCTGGACGGTGATGGTGGTGATGGTGATGATGGTGATGGGGGGGTTAAAGCGCCGGGCAGGTGACCTGGTGCCGGATGCCCTCATTGCAGATGAGGGCGGCCGCCCGCTCGTCGCCGTCGCCGTGCTGGCACTGCATGTAGCTGATGCCGTGGGGCGAGTAGCTGTGGTGGGCGCAGACGTTGCAGGGCCGGGTCATGGTGCCGCCGGTGCTGCTCCTGTGGGGTTGGGGTTGGGGTTGGGATTGGGGTTGGGGGGGGGGGAAGAGTCAGTGCTCATCGGGGTCCCCACCGGAGCCCGGTGACGGCCACCGGTGCCCGGCGAGTCCCTGTCGTTGTGTGGTGGCACCCATAAGGTGGCCATGGGTGCCTGGTGATGCTCCATAGAGCACAGTGATGCCCGGCAGCACCCATCAGTGCCTGTTGGTCCCTCTTGGTACCCAGCAAAGCCTGTGGTGCCCGGCAGCACCCAGTAGCACCTAGCAGCCTTCCTCAGTGCCCAGTGATGCCCCATAGACACAAGTGATGCCCGGCAGCACCCAGTAGCACCTAGCAGCCTTCCTCAGTGCCCAGCGGTGCCCCATAGACACAAGTGGTGCCCGGCAGCACCCAGTAGCACCTAGCAGCCCTCCTCAGTGCCCAGCGGTGCCCCATAGACACAAGTGGTGCCCGGCAGCACCCAGTAGCACCTAGCAGCCCTCCTCAGTGCCCAGCGGTGCCCCATAGACACAAGTGATGCCCGGCAGCACCCAGTAGCACCTAGCAGCCCTCCTCAGTGCCCAGCGGTGCCCCATAGACACAAGTGGTGCCCGGCAGCACCCAGTAGCACCTAGCAGCCTTCCTCAGTGCCCAGCGGTGCCCCATAGACCCAAGTGATGCCCGGCAGCACCCAGTAGCACCTAGCAGCCCTCCTCAGTGCCCAGCGGTGCCCCATAGACACAAGTGGTGCCCGGCAGCACCCAGTAGCACCTAGCAGCCCTCCTCAGTGCCCAGCGGTGCCCCATAGACACAACTGGTGCCCGGCAGCACCCAGTAGCACCTAGCAGCCTTCCTCAGTGCCCAGCGGTGCCCCATAGACACAAGTGGTGCCCGGCAGCACCCAGTAGCACCTAGCAGCCCTCCTCAGTGCCCAGCGGTGCCCCATAGACCCAAGTGATGCCCGGCAGCACCCAGTAGCACCTAGCAGCCCTCCTCAGTGCCCAGCGGTGCCCCATAGACACAAGTGGTGCCCGGCAGCACCCAGTAGCACCTAGCAGCCCTCCTCAGTGCCCAGTGATGCCCCATAGACCCAAGTGATGCCCGGCAGCACCCAGTAGCACCTAGCAGCCCTCCTCAGTGCCCAGTGATGCCCCATAGACCCAAGTGATGCCCGGCAGCACCCAGTAGCACCTAGCAGCCCTCCTCAGTGCCCAGCGGTGCCCCATAGACCCAAGTGATGCCCGGCAGCACCAAGTAGCACCTAGCAGCACTCAGTAGCCCCATAGACCCAAGTAATGCCCATCAGCACCCAGTGGTGCCCACTGGTCCCTGTTTCGCCTCAGTGCCCACTGATACCCGGCAGCCCCCAGTGATGCTCATCCAGTGGCACACCCCACATCCCCCCCCCCCCCGGTACCCATTAGTTCTGGTGCTGCCCCCCCAGACCCCACTGCTGCCCCCCGGTGCCCCGCTCACCGGCAGTCGCTGCAGGCTCGCTGGCATTCCTTCCGACGGTAGCGGCAGATCAGCGCCCAGATGAGCAGCGCGGGGAGGCTCAGGAGCAGGAGCGAGCCCAGGATGGAGCCCACGATGATGCCCGCTTGCCGTCCCCCTACGGTGCGAGCACAGCCTGTCACCGCCGGCCTCCGCACCGGCTGCCACTGAGCACCGCGTCCCCAGCACCCGCACAGAGCCTCCCCTTGTCCCCCCTCGCTTCCCACCCCGTGTCCCCGGCCCGCACTCACTTGCGGCCGGGCTGAGGTTGAGCTGGCACACGGAGTACCCCACGCGGTTGGTGACTCGGCACTGGTAGACGCCGGCGTGAGCCTCGGAGAGGCTGCGGATGAACAGGTCCCCGGGAGCTCGTCCTGCAGCCGGGACAGGCGGAGGCGTCAGCGCCCGAGCCCCCGGGCACGGGCAAGGAAGGGCACGGCCCGGACGTGAGCGCAAACAGGCGCCATGAGCAGCTCCTGCACCCATGGGAGCCGCGGTACGTACAGCCAGGAGCACCCAAAGGAACCCTGAGCAGCCACTGCACCCATGGGAGCCGCGGTACGTACAGCAAGGAGCACCCAAAGGAACCCTGAGCAGCCACTGCACCCATGGGAGCCGCGGTACGTACAGCCAGGAGCACCCAAAGGAACCCTGAGCAGCCACTGCACCCATGGGAGCCGTGGTACGTACAGCCAGGAGCACCCAAAGGAACCCTGAGCAGCCACTGCACCCATGGGAGCCGCGGTACGTACAGCCAGGAGCACCCAAAGGAACCCTGAGCAGCCACTGCACCCATGGGAGCCGTGGTACGTACAGCCAGGAGCACCCAAAGGAACCCTGAGCAGCCACTGCACCCATTAGAGCCGTGGCACGTACAGCCAGGAGCACCCAAAGGAACCATGAGCAGCTCCTGCACCCATTAGAGCCGTGGTACGTACAGCCAGGAGCACCCAAAGGAACCCTGAGCAGCCACTGCACCCATTAGAGCCGTGGTACGTACAGCCAGGAGCACCCAAAGGAACCCTGAGCAGCCTCTGCACACATGGGAGCCGCGGTACGTACAGCCAGGAGCACCCAAAGGAACCCTGAGCAGCCACTGCACCCATTAGAGCCGTGGTACGTACAGCCAGGAGCACCCAAAGGAGCCATGAGCAGCTCCTGCACCCATGGGAGCCGCGGTACGTACAGCCAGGAGCACCCAAAGGAACCCTGAGCAGCCTCTGCACCCATTAGAGCCGTGGCACGTGCAGCCAGGAGCACCCAAAGGAGCCCTGAGCAGCTCCTGCACCCATGGGAGCCGCAGCATGTACAGCCATGAACACACATGGACGCCCAGAGGAACCATGAGCAGCCCCTGCACCCACGGGAGCCGTGGCCATGAACACACATGAGCACCCAAAGGAGCCGTGAGCAGCCCCCGCACCCACGGGAGCCCCCCGGGGCTGTGCCATGGAGGGGCTCAGCCCCACAGCACCCACCTTGGATGGTGCCAGAGGGCAGGCGTCCTCTCCCCCGTAGCCATGAGCACCCATAGGAACTCACCCATGAGCATCCCCAGCACCCATGGGAGCCCCACTGGGTTGTGCCACGAGTGGGGTTCAGCCCCACAGCACCCATGGGAGCCCCCAGGGGCTGTGCCATGGAGGGGGCTCAGCCCCACAGCACCCATGGGAGCCCCCCAGGGCTGTGCCATGGAGGGGGCTCAGCCCCACAGCACCCATGGGAGGCCCCCGGGGCTGTGCTATGGAGGGGGCTCAGCCCCACAACACCCATGGGAGCCCCCCGGGGCTGTGCCACGAGTGGGGTTCAGCCCCACAGCACCCATGGGAGCCCCCCGGGGCTGTGCCATGGAGGGGGCTCAGCCCCACAGCACCCATGGGAGCCCCCCGGGGCTGTGTCATGGAGGGGGCTCAGCCCCACAGCACCCATGGGAGCCCCCAGGGGCTGTGCCATAGAGGGGGCTCAGCCCCACAGCACCCATGGGAGCCCCCCGGGGCTGTGCCATGGAGGGGGCTCAGCCCCACAGCACCCATGGGAGCCCCCCGGGGCTGTGCCATGGAGGGGGCTCAGCCCCACAGCACCCATGGGAGCCCCCCGGGGCTGTGCCATGGAGGGGGCTCAGCCCCACAGCACCCACCTTGGATGGTGCCGGAGGGCAGGCGGCCCCCGCCGTATCCGTCCGCCAGCTTTGCCCATTGGTAGGCGAGCGGGGAGGTGCCCCCGCGGCTGTAGCACCGCAGCAGGACGCTGCCGCCCTCGATCTGCTCCCCCTCGGTCCAGCACTGCGGAGTAACCGGTTTCTCTGTGGGGACAAGGACCCGGTCACTATGGAGCCAGCGGGGACCAACGGGGAAGGGGACATGGAAAAGGGAGGGGGGGGGACACACACACGACACTGACCCTGCACGGTGACGATGACTTCGTGCACGGCTACGGTGTTCTTCTTCACGCGGCACTGGTAGGTGCCGGTGTCGGAGACCTGCAGGTCCGCCAGGCGGATGGAGGCGTCGTACTGGCTGGGGTCGGTCTGCACGAAGGCGACGCGGTCCTGCAGCCCCGAGCCGCTGCCGTAGTTCACGTGGTGGTCTTGGTAGGACAGGAACTGGGGGGGGGAATCAGAGAAGGGAGGGGGGGGGCTGAGCAGGGATGGTCCCTATAGGGGGAACCCAAAGCTGGCAGCTTGGGGGGGGGGGGGGGGGAAAGCACTGCCGGGTGCCTGCCCGGCTGTGCCGGACCCTGCCTGGTCCATCCCTGTCTCACTTGGTCCATTCCTGCCCTTCCAGGTCCATTCCTGCCCTTCCAGGTCCATTCCTGCCCTTCCAGGTCCATCCCTGTCCCGCCTGGTCCATCCCTGCTCTGCCTGGCTCATCCCTGCCCTTTCAGCTTCATCCCTGCCCTGCCTGGTCCGTCCCTATCCCATCTGGTCCGTCCCTGCCAGTCCAGGTCCGTCCCTGTCCTGCCTGGTCCATCCCTGCCCCTCCAGTCCTTCTCTGCCCTGCCCGGCTCTGTCAGACTCTGCCTGGTCCTTCCCTGCCCTGCCTGGTCCTTCCAGACCATCCCTGTCCTGCCTGGTCCATCCGTGCCCTTCCTGTCCTTCCCTGCCCTTCCAGTCCTTCCCTGCTCTTCCAGTTCTTCCCTGCCCTGCCTGGTCCTTCCAGACCATCCCTGTCCCGCCTGGTCCATCCCTGCCCCTCCAGTCCTTCCCTGCCCTTCCAGTCCTGCCCTGCCCTGCCCGGCTCTGTCAGACTCTGCCTGGTCCTTCCCTGCCCTGCCTGGTCCTTCCAGACCAACCCTCTTCTGCCTGGTCCATCTCTGTCCCTCCTGGTCCATCCTTGTCCCTGTCCTGCCTGGTCCATCCCTGTCCCTCCTGATCCATCCCTGTCCCTCTTGATCCATCCCTGTCCTGCCTGGTCCATCCTTGTCCTGCCTGGTCCATCCCTGTTCTGCCTGGTCCATCCCTGTCCCTCCTGGTTCATCCTTGTCCCTGTCCTGCCTGATCCATCCCTGTCCCTCCTGATCCATCCCTGTCCCTCCTGGTCCATCCCTGTCCCTCCTGGTTCATCCTTGTCCCTGTCCTGCCTGGTTCATCCCTGTCCCTCCTGATCCATCCCTGTCCCTCCTGGTCCATCCCTGTCCCTCCTGATCCATCCCTGTCCTGCCTGGTCCATCCCTGTCCCTCCTGATCCATCCCTGTCCCTCCTGGTCCATCCCTGTCCCTCCTGATCCATCCCTGTCCCTCCTGGTCCATCCCTGTCCCTCCTGGTCCATCCCTGTCCTGCCTGGTCCATCCCTGTCCCTCCTGATCCATCCCTGTCCTGCCTGGTCCATCCCTGTCCCTCCTGATCCATCCCTGTCCTGCCTGGTTCATCCCTGTCCCTCCTGGTTCATCCCTGTCCCTCCTGGTGCATCCCTGTCCCTCCTGGTTCATCCTTGTCCCTGTCCTGCCTGGTCCATCCCTGTCCCTCCTGATCCATCCCTGTCCTGCCTGGTCCATCCCTGTCCCTCCTGATCCATCCCTGTCCCTCCTGGTCCATCCCTGTCCCTCCTGATCCATCCCTGTCCTGCCTGGTTCATCCCTGTCCCTCCTGGTCCATCCCTGTCCCTCCTGATCCATCCCTGTCCCTCCTGGTCCATCCCTGTCCCTCCTGATCCATCCCTGTCCCTCCTTGTCCATCCCTGTCCCTCCTGGTCCATCCCTGTTCTGCCTGATCCATCCCTGTCCCTCCTGGTCCATCCCTGTCCCTCCTGGTCCATCCCTGTTCTGCCTGATCCATCCCTGTCCCTCCTGGTCCACCCCTGTCCCTCCTGATCCATCCCTGTCCCTCCTGGTCCATCCCTGTCCCTCCTTGTCCATCCCTGTCCCTCCTGGTCCATCCCTGTCCCTCCTGGTCCATCCCAGCCGTTCCTGCCCGTCGGGACGGCAGCCGCTGGCACCGCTGACACTCACCACGTTCTCGGGGCCGGTGCGCTCGGGCGTGATCTGGATCCACTCGATGCCCACGCCCTGGGGACCGTTGTCTTCGGGTTCGAGCACATAGGGACAGCCCAGCTTCACCGAGTCGCCCTTGGCCAGGTACAGCACCTCCCGGCCCTTGCTGTTGATCCTGACGGCCAGGAGGAGAGCTGGGGAGAGAACAGCACCCATCGGACCGGCACCCGGACCCACAGCGCCCCACATCCAGCAGCCCCCGACCCACGGGGAGCAGGGACCCATCCTGGTGGGGCTGACAAAGGGACGTGGCTGCTCGATGCCACCAACACGGTGGGTGCTCTGCTGACCACGGGGGCGCATCCGGCACCCTTGGGGTCCCCTCCATCCTCAATGGCATCCCTGCGGGAGCCGATCCAGGCGCCGGGGTGCCCCGGCCGTACCTGGCATGAGAGCCAGGAGCAGGAGCAGGCTGGCGCCGGGCCCTGCCATGACGCTGCAGCCGTGCAGGTGCTGAGGAGGAGCGGGAGCAGACGGCAGCTCCGCGGCGACGGGGCAGCGGGGCCGCTCGGGGCCGCTTTTACATGCTGGGTCGGGGCGCTCCTCCCTGTGGGGAGGATGCCTTTGGGATGACTGAGTGGCTCCAAGCTGTGCGTGAGCGCTGCCGCCCTGCTCCACTCCCTACCCCCTAATTAACCGTGGCCGTGGTGTGGGAGCCCATCCATAGGGATGCAGTGATGGGGGGGGGGGACGGGACACGGGATGGGATGACACACCAGCGCATCCCGGCCGGTGGACCCCATGGATGGTTATCCCGGTGGGAAAAGGGGATGCTGTGGGAGCATCGTGGTGGCACGGAAGTGCCAAAGTGAAGGTTCTCCAAAAGATCTTGGTCTTGGGGCAGGATTTGGGGCAATTGGAGGTTAAAGGTGGGGTTTGACCATGGGTTAAGATCCTGCAGATCCCGCTTCTGGTCCAGCCCCTTGGCCAGTGGCCACAGGGATGCTGCAGCCATGTGGGACCGTGACACCCACCAAGGCGACGTTGGTGGCACTGATGAGATACGTGTGGAGATGTGGCTGAGACTCCAGGCCGCAGCCTATGGCGTGGGGATGTGGTGGCATGGGGATGTGGTGGCACAGGGATGTAGGGGCATGGCAGCACCAGGGTGTCCTGGGTTCAGCAGTAGCAGTCATTTTTCTCCTTCTTAGTAGCTGATGCAGTGCTGAGTGGAGTAGCTGGGAGCTGAGGGCTGGGATTGGGGACAGGGATGCTTGGCCATGTATGGAGGGGACAGGGATGCTCAGACAGGGATGGAGGGGACAGGGATTCTTGGCCATGGATGAAGGGGACAGGGATGCTCAGACAGGGATGGAGGGGACAGGGATTCTTGGCCATGGATGAAGGGGACAGGAGTGCTTGTCTACGGATGGAGGGGACGGAGAAACTTGCCCATGGATGGAGGGGACAGAGATGCTTGTCCATGGGTGGATGTGACAGGGACTCTTGTCCATTGATGGAGGTGACAGGGATGCTTGGCCATGGATAGAGGGGACAGGAATATTTGGCCATGGATGGAGGGGACAGAGATGCTTGGCTATGAATGGAGGGGACAGGGATGCTTGGCCATGGATGGAGGGGACAGAGATGCTTGGCCATGGATGGAGGGGAAAGGGATGCTTGTCCATGGATAGAGGGGACAGGAATATTTGGCCATGGATAGAGGGGATAGGGATGCTTGGCCATGGATGGAGGGGACAGGGATGCTTGGCCATGGACAGAGGGGACAGGAATATTTTGCTGTGGATGGAAGTGACAGGAATATTTGGCCATGGATGGAGGGGACAGGGATGCTTGTCCGTGGATGGAGGGGACAGGGACGTTTGGCCACAGATGGAAGGGACAGGGATGCTTGGCTATGAATGGAGGGGACAGGGATCCTTGGCCATGGATGGAGGGGACAGGGATGCTTGGCCATGGATGGAGGGGACAGGGATGCTTGGCCGTGGATGGAGGGGACAGGGATGCTTGTCCATGGATGGAAGGGACAGGGACGTTTGGCTGCAGATGGAAGGGACAGGGATGCTTGGCTATGGATGGAGGGGTCAGGGATGCTTGGCCATGGATGGAAGAGCAGGGACTCGGCTGCTCTGGGACTCGGCTGCTCTGGGACTCGGCTGCTCTGGGACACGGCTGCTCTGGGACTCGGCTGCTCTGGGACACGGCTGCTCTGCTGTGGGTGCCGCGGTCCCTGTCCCCGCCGTGCCTCGCCTCCCCGTGCTGTGCCCCGCGGCGCAGCTCGGCCGCGCTGGCCCTTCCCAAGGCCGGACCGCCCGGGCCGGCTCCACCGCCCGGCGCAGCCACCCCGAACGCTGCCCGGGGCCAGGAGCTGCTCCAGTTCCTGGCCCGGAGCTGAGCTCACCGCGGCCGGGTCCTCGCCGGCTCCGGGCCGGGGTTTGGGGCCGGGCCCGGCACGTGTTGAGCCGCGTCTGTGATTTCGGGGCCGCAGAGCTCGGGTTGGCCCCGGGGCAGCCCCGATGCGGGGCCGGTTCCTGCTGCCGGGGCCGTGGCTCGGGGAGGGGGGGGCCGGGGATGCTGCACCCCGGTGCGCGGCGGCTTTGGAGCCCCCCCCCGGGGCTGTGACAGCGCCAGGACCGGGGGTGGCACCGCCGGAGCGGTCGGGGATGGAGATCGGAGCCCGGCTCCCAGCACCGGGGCCGCGCAGCAGCCGGGGAAGGGCCGGTGAGAGGCCACGGAGGCGGCTCCGAGCCCCGGGCACGTTCCCTTGTGCCGCTCTCGTTATTGCTCAGCTGCTCTGACAATTACTCAGAGCCACTCCTCGGCCCTCGGAAGCACCAGGGCCCGGAGCCGAGTGGATGTGAAGTGTTTGCATCATGCTCTGTGCTTTGACACGGCCACAGGGCCTGGGGGTGATGCGATGGGGAGGTGGTGGCACTGCCAGGGCCAGGCAGGGCTGGGTGTGGGGAAGAGCCTGGCTGGCTCTTGGGGACACCCAAGGTTGGGGGGCAAGGACATGGGCGCATCCAAGAGCTCTGCCCATGGAGACGGGCAAGAGGTGAGCTTGGGAGTTGGGCAATGAGCCTTGGAGCTACTCCAGCCCCACGGGCAGCTCCTGACCCCAAAACCCCCAGTGAGAGAAGGGTGAAAGACACCGTCTGCTCATAAACATCTCTATTGGGAGGAAACAGCCTAAGAAAGCATCAGCCCCTTGGTGGAGCCTGGCCCCACGCCGCGCCGGGCCTGGCCTGAGGCTACGATTGCTCGGTGCTGGTCCCTCAGCTGCACTTGGGCACAGAACTTCTCGGGCACACCAGAGTCTCTGCAGAGGAAAGAAAGCATCAGAGTCAGGACCGGGGCTCCGGAATGGATCCTCTTGGATGGGGATGGAATGAAGCTGGGAGGTGGTGGGAAGCCAGGAAAGCCGTAGGGATACACAGTACATAGAATCACAGAATGCTTTGGGTGGGAAGGGAGCTTAAAGCTCATCTCGATCCATGGGCAGGGACCGCTTCCACTGGAGCAGGATGCTCCAAGCCCTGTTGAGCACTGCCAGGGATGGGGCAGCCACAGCTTCTCTGGGCACCCTGTGCCAGCGCCTCAGCACCCTCCCAGGGAAGAGCTTCTGCCTAAGAGCTCAGCTCAGTCTCCCCTCGGGCAGGTTAAAGCCATTCCCCTTGGCCTGTCCCTGCATCCCTTGTCCCAAGCCCCTCTCCAGGTTTCCTGCAGCCCCTTCAGGCACTGGAGCTGCTCTGAGGTCTCCCCTTCAGGAGCCTTCTCTCCTCCATGTGGCAGCAGGGGCACCACGTTTTCAGCTCTAAAAGGCTCTTCTAGAGCCCCCCCCCCCCCCGGGCACGGGGAGCACCCCGGGGTGCTGCGCCCTGTCCCAATGGCTATGGGTGTCCCCTGCATCCCAGGGGTGATGCCAAAGTGGCCCTCAGCTCCCTCCTCTTCCTTGGGGTCTTCCTTCCTCCAGCTTTCCTCAGGGACCTGCTGCTCGCAGGGGGAATGCCATGGAATCGGATGGAGCTGGGGACCCCCAAACCCAGCCTGGCCCAGCCCCAAGGGCACCAGAAGCCATTGTGGTGGCTGCAGGAGCCGAGATGGATGATGGCAATAAAGAGGTGGCTCTTGTCCAAAGCCCCTCTCCAGGTTTCCCGGAGCTCCTTTTAGGCACTGGAGCTGCTCTGAGGTCTCCCTGAAGCCTTCTCTTCTCCAGGCTCCAGCCCCAGTGCTGAGCCCTTCTGTGGCATCACCTGAGCTCCTGCAGCTTCTGCTCCTTGAAGCGGGCGATGCGCTGGCGCCGGCGCTGGGCCTCCTCCTGCAGGTGCTTGAACTCCTCGAAGGCGGCCGCTCGCTCCTGCGCCAGCTCCTGCTGCCGCTCCTGCACCTGGCGCCGCACGGCCCTGGCGTGAGCCTGGCGCTCCGCTGCCTTCCGCTCCTCCTCGGCCTTCTCCTTCTCCATCTGCTCCCGCTGCGCCCTGCGGGACAACGCGGCGGCAATGATGGCGCCGGTCCCGCGCCGGCTCGGCCCCCGCTGAGCGCCAGGCCCCGTCCCGCGCACCGGAGGATCCTCTGGAACTCGTGGCGGTCCTGCTGCGCCTGCACGGCCATGGCGTGCTTCCGCTGCGCCATCTGCTCCCGGAGGCTCTGCTCGAGCCGCGCCGCCGCCGCCGCCTTCAGCCGCGCCAGCTCCGTCTCCTTGCGCCGCCACTCGCGCTCCGCAGCCTCCTGCCTGCGCTTGGCTCTCAGAGCGTCCTGAGCAAGGGGACAGGGGTGACGACGACGACGGAGGCGAGGATGAGGAGGGCGAGGGAGGCAGCAGGGCGGCAGCTGCTCACTTGCTCTGCCTGGTGGTCCTGGGCCTTCTCCTGCATGGCTCTGAGCCGCGCCAGCTCCTTCTCCTTCTCCATGCGGATTTGCTCCTGCTCGGCTTCCAGCTTGGCCTCGCGCTCCTGGATGGGTCAGAGCCTCGTGGGTGCTCCCAGCAGCACCTCCACAGCTGCACCCGCACCAGGGCCCTGTGGCAAAGGCCTCTCACCAGCTTCTGCCTTTGGTACTCGAGCACGCGCTCATCCTCCAGCCGCTCCAGCTCCCGCTGCTCCGCCTTGAGCTTCTGGTTCTCGGTGTTGATGCGTTTAATCTCAGCCTGGATCTGCCTGTGCTGCTCCTGCCTCCGCTCCATGTCCTGGGAACAGAGGGTGAGCACCCAGCCCCTTTCCAACACGACGGAAACCCAGCCCCAGCCCCTCCTGCTCCCTGGGGCTCGCACCTTCAGATCCTCCAGCTTCAGCCGCTCCAGGTACTGAAGCATCTCCTGCGCCTCCTGGTCCCTCTGCTCGGCCCTCAGAGCCCGCTCCTCCGCGTTCTGCTCCATCTGCCTCACCAGCCCCTGTCTCCCTCTGGGAAGGAAGGAAGCAGGAGGTTCCCTCTGGCTCTGTGCCATTCCCAGAAGTGGAAATGCCACCACGGGCGTCGGGTGCTGCCTGGTCCCACCGCGGTGCCGTGGTGCGAAGGCCTGGGAAGAGGAACCCTTCCATGGACCTGATCAGCTCCTGCTTCCGCCTGCGCTCCAGCTCCTCCTGCATCTCCTCGGCCTTTCTCCTCTCCACCTCCATCATGTTGTCCAGGCGCTTCTCCTCCTCGGCCAGCTCCTTGGCAATGATCTGTTTCTCCAGGACCTGCGCGTCGCGGATCATGTGGCACTTGGCACCGAGGATCAGCTGCGGGGACAACGCGTCTCCTGCTCTCCCAGCCGCACTTGGACGGACATGTGGATGAGGAGGGGGGGGCAGCACCCAGGGTTTGGTCGTCCCCACCTCACTGAACTCCTTGATCTCATCCTCCTGCTCCATGCGCATCCTGTTTGCCCGCTGCAGCACGTGCTGGGCCCGCTCCCGCGCCGCCTCCTCCAGCTCGTTCAGCTTCCCCGTCTGCTTCTGCACCGCCGCTGCCTTGCGCTGCCTCGAGGCCTCCTGAGGGGACAAAGCTCATCCTGCTTGTCCCCTCCTGCCCAAAGACGGGCTGAGCCTGCCTCGAGGGACCCCGCATCCCGGCACGGAGCCGAGGGGCATCCCCTTCCCACACCAATCCTGGCAGAAAGGCAGCACAGAGGCTTCATCCCAGCCTCCGGGGACTCCTTCCCACCCAGGGAGCCTGGTGGGGATCAGAGACCTGAGCGGTGCTGCTTCGGGCACACCGAAACATGGGTGCCCAAGGGATGGAGGTGGGAGCTCCAGGGCCATGAGGCCGGTGTCAACCACCCTCCAGAGAGCCCGGGAGCAAGTGGGGAAGGACAGAAAAGGGCAGGACAGGAGGGAAATGCCTACGAGAGCGGCCTCCTTCGCTGCTTTGAGGGCTGCCAGCTTGGCCTCACGCTCCTCCTTGGTCAGGACTTGAGCTGCTGCTTTAATGCGCTGGAAATCCTCGGGAGTCATGATGAGGGATGCTGGGGGCTTCTCCTCAGTGGTGCTGGGGTGGGGACAAAGAGCAGTCAGTGGTATGGGAGTGTCTGAAAGATCCCCCCCGTTCCGTTCCCGGGGTGCCCAAGCCAGGAGCAGCTCCTGGACCAGGATGGGAGTCACCCTGGAGCAATGCAGGAAGCACCCAGGCTGTGGGATCCCGGCTCTCCCAGTCATGGGGGCAATGGAAAGTGAAGGGAAAGCTGTGATGCACAGGGGGACAGGACACTCACCTTGGAAACCCCAAAACCTCCAGTAACAGAATACCCAACATCTTTCAGCCCAGCTTGACTTCCCCAGTTTTCCTTTGGGAAAATCCTCCCTCCCCCCAATCACCTTTCCCCATCCCATCACTGCTCCCATGTGCTGCCTTGAAACCTCTGTTGATCCAGGGAAGCTGAAGGTGCCTTTTCCCTCTGTTTGGGGCCACTCAGCCTGTTTGGCAGCCGCTTGGCTTTGACTCTGTGCACCCAGGAATGCAGCTGGGATGAGAGGAGGAAGCAGCGCCCAAACACGGGGCACCCTCTGCCCTGCCAGCGCTGGGCCACCAGGACAGCGCCGAGCCATGAACCCTGCCATGAGTCAAGCTGTGGTTTGGAGGAAATCACCGAAGCTCCCGGTGCCCCCATTTCCCTCCTTGTAAAAATGTGGATAATAACACGGGGAGCTGGCCCGAGTTAATGACTCCGTGCATTACTCAGGTACCATGGTGACGCGTGCGGCGGAGGAGCGTCCATTAACCAAATGCACGGAGCACTTTGAAGCTGCTCAGGACTAAGAATTTACTCATGATTATTGCGTGTCACCTTTCATCCACCCTGGTGAATAGGAACAGATACCTGCATAATGAGCGCTCCCCGGCTGCATCACAGCATCGCATTCCAGGACGCTTGGCCCAATGCTCACAACGGCCCTCATAAATGGAATGACACATTCGGCCGCTGCCTTGGCCGGCCCCGTGTTTGGGTGAGCAGCCCCGGGATGGCTGGGCCTTGGTTTTCAGGAATTGCACCAGCATAAATTGTTCCCATCGAGCTCTGGTTGCCGTGGCCGGAATTGGGGTCTTGCCTTTGGCACCGGGGTCGGATGGGACCGGGAAGGGAGCAAAAGCAGCTGCCAAAGCAAATCCCGGCTCTGAGGGCTTGGTGGGTGGAAGGGTCCAAACGGGAGGCAAAGATGAACCTCGCTCCAAACAGCAGCAAAGAGGGCGTCTGAGCTTCCAATGAGCCTGAACTGGGATAATGGCCCTGCTCTCGTTACGTGCTGCAGTGATGAAGGGAGTTCTTGAGCTTATAAAGCAGCCCCACGGGGAAACACGGAGCTCCTGGGGCTCCCCTGCTGCCTTCCCACAGGGCTGGTTGGGATCGGGAGGTGGGAGGCAGCGTGCGATGCGTGACGGGGAGCAGGAGGCCTCGGGGAGCTCAGAAGGCGCTTTTCTGGCTGCTCTGGGGAGGTTTATGTTGGGCTTTTATGGGTTTTAGGATGATTCAGTGCCTCTGTGGCAGGGCCCATCCCTCCTGCACCAAAACATTCCCAAGCTCCGCGCATCGGAGCCACCAAAGCTCCTCCTGAGCTGCTGCTCGGGCCCAGACTTACACGAGCTCCCGGATGAAGTCCTTGGTGATGATTAGGGTGGTCTTGGGCTTGTACCTGCCAAGGGACAGCGCTTTGGGGGCTGTCCTCACATCCCGAAGGAGCACGATGGGGCTGTCGAGGCGCGAGGGCTGCGAGGAAAGATGGGGTTTACTTCGGGTTTACTCCTGCTGCTGCTGCTGGGCTCCAAGAGCCTTACACACCACCGCAACCGGTGCCGCGTGGGCATGGGAAGGGGATTCTGGCCTCTGAAGGGCTGATGGGGACATGGGGGGGGAACCAAACGCACCCCACGGCACTGGGTTTACTGGGGTTGCTGTCCCACCCGGAGCCGGTGGGGCCGAGGAGCCCATTGCTGCCTGCTCAGGGCAAACCCTCATCCAACCACAGCCCCGGCACCTCCGTCCTGCCGAGCCCTATGGAACCAGGGCAGAACTGGGTGGAAACCGGCCCCAAAGGAGCCCAAGCTCCCTGGGAACTGGTGGGGAGGGGGACGAGGATGAGCTCCAGGCCTGGCCTTGCAGGGCAGTCACTGGCAGGGAGCACAGGGCAGAAACCAGTCCTCCCAGTAGGGCCGGGACTGGTGCCAGTGCCTTTGCTCAGGCTGAGGCTGCCACCTAGTGAAGAGTCACCAGCTCCCTTCCCAAGGGCAGGGGGGGATTCCCTGAGCCCGGGGCAGGGAACCCCCAGAACCAATTGGAGGTGGGAAGCAGACACGTGGTTTCCCTTGGAATTCCCGTTTAAACTCCTGCTGGAACAAATCCCACAGTACCCTGGGAACGCTGCCGGCAACAGTCCCTGCAATCCTGGGATGGGTTGGGTGGGAAGGGGGCTTAAAGCTCATCTAAAGGCATGGCAGGGACCCCTTCCACCAGAGCAGGATGCTCCAAGCCCCTGTGTCCAACCTGGCCTTGAGCACTGCCAGGGATGGGGCAGCCACAGCTTCTCTGGGCACCCTGTGCCAGCGCCTCAGCACCCTCCCAGGGAAGAGCTTCTGCCTAAGAGCTCATCTCAGTCTCCCCTCGGGCAGGTTAAAGCCATTCCCCTTGTTCTGCCCTTCCACCCCTTGTCCCGAGCCCCTCTCCAGGTTCCCTGGAGCCTCTTTAGGCACTGGGAGCTGCTCACCCAAAGCGGTGACACTGGTGCAGCTCCTCAGCACCCCGGGCCCCGAGCAGGAGGTGTTGAACCAAAGGGTTTGGCCCTGGAAGCCTCCGTGCAAACAGCGATAACGGGGCTGCTGCTGCCGCAGCCACCCGCCCGCTGTCCCTGGAGCCAGGAGAACTCCTTGGACAAGACCTGGATTAATCGCAGGGATTAATCAGGCTGCCTTGAAGGCCTCTGAGATAAGGCTTGATCAGAAACCTGGCCAGGGCTTGCTGGCCGGGAACGCTCCCAAGCTGCAGCTGGGAGCGGAGGTAATCTTCATTCCACGCTTCCTTCCTCTCCTCTGGAAAGCCAAAGGGGGAGTTTGGCAAAGCCCCTTTGGGCAGATTCCTTCCAGGCGATAAGGCCCAGAGGAGGGAATGAAAGGCACAAAGAGGGACAAGCACCCAGCGCACCCATTCCCACCACTGCCCCGTGGCACTGAGGGTGTGTGAGCACTGGCAGGGCCGGTGACTGCAGCCCTGCCCTGGGCAGCCTGTTCCAATGCCTGAGCACCCTTTGGGGCAGGAATTGTTCCTCAGCTCCATCTAAACCTGCCCTGGGGCAGCTTGAGGCCGTTTCCTCTTGTCCCATCCCTTGGGAGCAGAGCCCAGCCCCTCCTGGCTCCATCCTCCTGTCAGGCACTTGTAGGGAGCCATCGGAACCCCCCCAAGTCCCTCACCCCTTCCCCATCACTTGTGCTCCAGGCCCTGCTCCAGCCCCATTGCCCTTCTCTGGCCCCTCCTCAACGTCTCTCCTGCAGTGGGAACTGGAGGTGTTTGCTCAGTGTGAGACAGGGCAAACCTTGGACCTTGCATCTTGCGCAGGGTGGGGAGAGCCGCGGCCATAAACCCCAGCGAGAGCACCCATAGAGGTGATAACGGGGCGGGGGGACACACACACAAACCAAACTCCATCGTCCTTGCCCCTGTGCACCCGGGTCCTGCTGCGGGGAGGGAGCTTTCCCCCCCTCCCTGAGTGCAAGAGGAAGGAGCTGAGCTCTGTTTATCTCAGCCCGGGGCACCCAGCCAAGAGGTCAGAGACTTTCCAAAGGGACCAATCTCGTAGCTCCCTGATGAAAGTCTATGGAATGCTGGCCAGGAGCTGCTCTGGAAGCTTCCAGCCCTTGCTCCTTTCATAGAATCATAGAAAAGTTTGGGTTGGAAAGGACCTGAAGGTCATCCAGTTCCAACCCCCCTGCCATGGGCAGGGTCACCTCACACTAAACCATCTCACCCAAGGCCTTGTCCAACCTGATCTTGAGCACCACCAGGGATGGAGCATTCACAACCTCCCTGGGCAACCCATTGCAGTGCCTCAGCACCCTCACAGGAAAGAATTTCCTCCTTAGATCCAATCCAAACCTCCCCTGTTTCAGTTTGAACCCGTTACCCCTTGTCCTGTCACTACAGTCCCTAATGAAGAGTCCCTCCCCAGCATCCCTATAGGCCCCATTCAGACACTGGAAGCTGCTCTGAGGTCTCCCCGCAGCTTCTCTTCTCCAGCCTGAACAGCCCCAACTTCCTCAGCCTGTCTCCATACAGGAGGTGCTCCAGCCCCTGAGCATCCTCGTGGCCTCCTCTGGACTTGTTCCAACAGTTCCACGTCCTCTTTATGTTGAGGACCCCAGAACTGCACACAATGCTCCAGGTGAGGTCCCACCAGAGCAGAGGGGCAGGATCACCTCCATGACCTGCTGGTCACGCTCCTTTGGATGCAGCCCAGGACACGGTTGCTTTCTGGGCTGTGAGCGCACACTGAACCCGGCTCATGTTCATTTTCTCATCGACCAACACCCCCAAGTCCTTCTCCTTGGGCTGCTCTGAATCTCTTCTCTGCCCAACCTGTAGCTGGGCCTGGGATTGCTCCCACCCAGGTGCAGGACCTTGCCCTTGGCCTGGTTAAACTCCACGAGGTTGGCACCAGCCCACCTCACAAGTCGAGGTCCCTCTGGATGCCATTCCTTCCCTCCAGCGGATCAACCGAACCCCACAGCTTGGTTTCATCGGCAGAATCAATCCTTATATCCCATGTGCTAGAGCTGGGCACCTCGCCTTGCAGCCCTGAGCCTCCCGTCTCTCCCTGACCACCAGCCCACCCCGAGGACGGGGCTTGGGATGCTCCTGGGAGGCAGAGGGAATCCCGTGCTTTCCCGGAGGGGTCCCGCAGCAGAATTCCAGGGGCTGCAGCCGCATTCCTTACCCGGGAGCTTCAGGAACAGGGATTACAGAGGGGATGCGGTGAGCGGGGCAGGATGAGGCCCTGCCTTGTGTGTGTGAGGGGGCAAACAGCCGGTGGTGCCCCCCCCCCCCCCGGTATCCCGGGGTTCTTACCTGCTTCTTCCCGAGCAGCAGCTCATCCTCCGCTGCGGAGCTCTGCGCCTTCCTGCGGTACCGGCCGCGGGGCGCCGGGATGCTGCTGGGCTGCGGGGAGAGGGTACCGGGGGTTCCTTGGTACCGGGGGTACCGGGGGAGCCCCGGGCCCGGGCCAGGCCGCGCTCACCATCGCGCTCCGCTTGACGGCCGCCAGCCGTCGCCATGGCAACGCGCCCCTTCCCCACCCCTGTTCCCTGGCAACCGCGGGGCGTTGCCGAGCGTGCGCACTGGGCGGCGGAAGGGCGCACTCCGTGTCGGGGGGGGGGGGGGGGTGTGTGTGGGTGTTGTTGTGTGCGGCTGACCGTGTTTACGCGCACACACCGCCCTGCACACGCACACGGGGCACTCGAGGTGTTCCCCCCACCCACGACACCCCCTCAACACCCACACCCCCCCTTCAACCCCCCCAACACTCACCGCAACCACCCCTTAAATCCCCCCCTCCGAGGCCGGCAAGGAGTGAGCAGCGCCAGCCCCGCCCCTCCCCGCTAACCCCGCCCCTCCCTCCACGTGGCTTGGCTGCCGCCATGCTGCACGGCGAGGCCGCGGGGTCCTAGTGCCCCCCCCATAAGGGTCTCCCTTTCCCCGGGGGGGGTTCATGCCGTGATGGGCCCCCCCAAACCCCTTCCCCATCACGATCATTGAGCCTGGAAACAAGAAGAGCCGTTTATTGGGGTGCAGGGGGGTGCCCCCCCCAACACAGCAGCGGCGGAGGGGGGGCACTGAGCCCCCCAAAGGCACTTATGGGGGGGCCGGGTGCAGCAGCACCGGCTAAATAATAATAATATAAAAACAATTTTTGGTCCTGGAATCCGGGGGGGGGGGGGGAGAGAGGGGGGCCGGAGTGGGGGCACCCGGCTGGTCCGCAATGGATTGTATTGGGGGGGGGGGGGGCACAGGCAGTTTGGGGTCCGGTGGGGTTGGGGGGATGCTCAGAGGATCTGCCGGGGCATGCCATAGCCCGTCATGCCGGCCTGCGAGGCGCCGCGGTTGGTGCCCATCTGCAGCCCGATCACGCTCTGCCCCTCCTTCAGCTTGTCCTCGGAGAAGACGCGTCGGTTCTCCTGCGACTTCCTGCGGGCACAGTGGTGTCAGCGCCTCCTCCGGACCCCACCCGGGTCCTCCAGCACCCCCCAAGCACCCAGCACCTACTTGGGGAACCAATTGGGGTCTCCCACGAAGAGCCCATCACCCTTGGCCACGGCCAGGCTGCCCAGGTTCATCAGGGTCCTCTGCACGCACGCCATGTTCTTCCCTGCAAGGGCGTGGCCAGGCTTGGCTTCGAACTCATCCTCATCCCCATTTCCTTCCCTGTTTCCATCCCTATCCTCATACCCATCTCCATTCCCAACCCCATTCCTATCACTGTCATCATTCCTGTCCTTATCCCAATCCCAACCTCATGCCCATTTCCACCCTCAACCCCATCCCCATTTCTGTTCTCATCCTGTCCTTATCCCAATCCCATCCTCATCCCCATTCGCACCCTCAACCCCATCCCCATTTCCATCCCTATCCTCCATTCCCAACCCCACTCCCATCCCCATCATCATTCCCATCCCTATCCCAAACCCATCCTCTTCCCCATTCCCACCCTCAACCCCATCCCCATTTCCATCGTCATCCTCATTCTGTCTTTATCCCAGTTCCCATCCCCATCCCTGTCCTCATCTGCATCTCCATCCCCTTCCCCATCCTCACCCTCAACCCCATCCCCATTTCCATCGTCATCCTCATTCTGTCTTTATCCCAGTTCCCATCCCCATCCCTGTCCTCATCTGCATCTCCATCCCCTTCCCCATTCCCACCCTCAACCCTATCCTCATCCTTATCCCATCCCCATTCTTGTCTCCTTTCCATCCTCATCCCCGTTGTTTTCCCATCCCCATCCCCATCCCGGCGCTCACCCTCCCAGAGGTCCACGGTCTGGAAGATGTCGGTGGCGGCGATGCCGTAGCGCTCGGCCGCTTGCAGGAACTGCGAGATCTGCTCCATCTGCTTGAAGGCCATGGCCGACGCCTGCACCTTGGCCACGGGGCCCTGCCCGCGTGGGTGCAGGCTGTTGATGAGCCGGCACAGCACCTATGGGCGAGGGGACACCGGTGACAACCAGCACCACGGTGCCCCCCCCCCCCCCCCCAGTGCCCGGGTACTCACAGTGCCATCCTTGAGCCACTGCTGGAAGCCGTCCCTACCCGGTGCCGGCTGCGCCACGTCGCTGCCGCACTGTGCCAGGATCCACCGCACCAGGATCTGCTCCAGCTCGGGGTCGTACTGGCGGTCGATCTTCTGCTGCACCTCCCGGCTCAGCCCGTATGATGGTCCCCGGTTTGCCATGGTGACAGCAGGGCGGGGGGGGGGGGGTATCTGCAGGGACCGGACCCCCCCCCGTCAGCCCCATTGGTGGCACAGGGTGATGGTGACCACCGACGGCTCAGTGTCCATTATGGAGCTTTATCGCCCATGCCAGGCCCTGCCCGCTTCCTGCTCCGTGCCCACCCCATGGTGCTCCGGGCACGGATCCTGCTCTGAGCATCCATCACCACGGCTCAGCCCCGCGGGCTTGGCAAGCACCGGTCAGAGCTTGTTTGAGGAGCTGCCCCGTTTGCTTGGGCCCGGTGCCACATCCGGGACTGGCACCGGGAGCACGGGGCCGACGGACCCGGATCTTTGCCGTGGGGCCACCGGAGCCAGTGCCGTCAGTGGTACCCACCACCTCCCGCATCCCATCCCGCATCCTGACGTTCGGGGGTCCCGGAATGCCGGATGGGAGCACGCGCTGCGGGTGCCAGCCCCGGTGCCCAGCCAGCAACAACCACATGGGAGGGACCCGGCTCCGTTTGGACCCCATCACGCACCCGGTTTTGGGGTCCCTGACACCGGGAGCACCAGCGGGATTGGGTTTGGTGGGAGCCTGAACCCGGAGCCCCCCGCGGTGGCCGAGTGAAGCCGCTGTGGAGCTCCGGCACCGCGGCCACCCCGTGGCTCTCCCGACGCTGCCGTGGGGCCTGGGCAGCCCCTATGGGGACGGAGCCGCTTCCCGGGTGCGTGGGGAGTGCCCGGACAGGGGCCAAAGCCGCCGGGAAACAAAGAGGAACCGGGACCGGGGCAGTCGGAGCCCGGTCGGGGCTCGCCCGTTGAGGGGGATCCCACGGCTGGGGGGAGCAGAGCCCAGCCCTGCCGGGGCACGGCCACCATGGGGACCCCATAGAGCCCCAGTGCAATGGGGAGGGGACCCCAGCGAGCACCGGGCTGCAGCGGGGACCCGCACAGACAGCGGGGAGGGGACCCCGGCGGGGACAGCCCCCCCCCCCCCCCCCAGCGGCAACGGTTTCTGGTCCCCAGCGGCCCGGGCCGCGCCGCGGTGTCCGCAGCCCCCGGGGGCAGCGGCGCTGGGGCCGGAAGCCGCACCCGGTCCCGTCCCGCGGGCGCGGCCGCGTTTCCCGGCGCCGTTACCCCCAGTGGGGCGGGCGGGGGAGCCCGGGGCGGGGGGGGGGGGGGGAGCGGTCCCGCTCTGGGTCCCTCTGGCAGCACGGGGGGGGGGGGTCGGGTTTAGGGCAGAGCTACCGGTGCCCATCCCCGTCCCCATCCCGGCTCCCGACCCCACCTGCGCGGGCTCCCTCGGGCGCTGCCCGGTGCCCGGTGCCGGTCCCTACCTGCGGCGCGGCTCCCGCGGTCCCCGGTCGGCAGATGCCGGATGCCGCTGCCCGCGCCCTTTTCACGGCTGATGTCAGCGCGGCCGGGGGCGGCCGGGACCGCCCGTTCCCGGGGCGGGTCCGCGGCCGGGACCGGGGCAGCCCCGCCCGGTGGGGAGGGGGCTCGGGCGGGCCGGGATTTTGGGGGGGGGGGGGGGGGGGCACAAGGTGGGGATGCGGTGGTCACCGTGGTCAGGGGACATCGGGGGCTCGGTGGGGACGGGGTGGCCCCGTGGCGGGGACAGAGGGGCTGAGCGGGGCCATTGGGGTTTGGATGGGAACGAGGAGGCAGGGACAGGGTGAGCAGCGCGGACAAGGGACCACGGGGCTTTTGATGGGGGGAAAAGGGTGGCCACGGTGTTGGAGGGGCATCAGGGGTCTTGATGGGGACAGGGTGGCTGCGGGGCAGAGAGCGAGGGACAGGGAGGGGTTGGTGGGGACAAGGAGCAGGAGCATCAGGGGGTGGGGGGCACGGAGGCTGTGCGGGGACACCGGGGCTCGGTGGGGCCGGGGCGGCCGAGCCGTCGGGGCTGGGCTCGGGGGCTGCCGCTGCCCCCGGCCCCGCGGTGCCCCCGTGTCCCCGCGCAGGGGCAGGGCCGTGGCTGTTGCTCAAGCACCGTCTCCAAGGGAAGCCGCGACCAAAACAACCAAACAGACGCCGGGCCCGGAGCCAGCGGCAGCGCCAGCGCCGCGGTGTCCCCGCACCCACACCCCCGGGGCCCCAAATCCCCCCCCCCCCCCGCCCAGCATCCAAAATCCAACCTCAGAGCCCCAAAAGCCACCCCACAGAACCCAAAATACACCCAGCACCAGCACCCCCCCCCCCCCCCCCCCCCCCGGCACCCAAAATCCACCCCACAGAACCCAAAATACACCCAGGACCAGCACCCCCCCCCCCCCCCTTCGGCACCCAAAATCCACCCCACAGAACCCAAAATACACCCGGAACCAGCCCCCCCTCCCGCACCCGGCGCTGCTCCTTAGGGCTCCATCACAGTGGGAACCAGCCTTGCTTGTTGTGTCCCCCCCCAAGTAGTCAGTGCCCCCCCTGCACCCATGGGTGCCACGGTGTGGGAGGGGGAACGTCCCTGTAAACACCCCCCCCGTGTTGTGGGGGTTCCCGATGGGGCTTTGGGGTGTCTCGGAGTGTTCCCTGGGTGGGGGTCAGGGTGACCCACACGATAGGGGGGGGACAGGGAGTAAGGGTGGACATGGGGGTTCAGGATGGGGGACACAGGTTGAGGTGGGGACAGGAGGGGGGTAACACAGGGGGCAGGGCAGGGGATATGGGGGGGACACAGAGCAGGATGAGAGGGACATGAAGTGGGGATGATGACGTCATTTGGGGGGGTGGGGGTCACACAGAACCCGGATGCGGCTGCGCGCGGACGGGACCCCCCCGATGACCCGGGGTGACCCCGGGGCCCGGCCCAGCGAGGGGACCCCCGGAAGACCCCCAAAGGGCTGGGGGTGACGTCATTCCCGCCGGGGCTCCGCCCCCCCCTTGGCATGGCCATATAAGGGAACGAGGCGAGATAGCCCCGCCCCGCCCGCAGGGAATAGGAACGGGGTGGGGGGGCACGGGAGCGACGGGGGGGAATGGGATGAAGGGGGGGCACCGGATGAGAGACCCCCGGGGAGGGGGGACAAACACTGAAGGGGGGGATGCAGCAGGATGGGGGGGATACAAGTGGCAGCAGGAGGGGGTAGTTTGGGGGCTATGGATGCCCTTGGGGGGGCTCTGGGTGGCCTGAGGAAGGGGCATAGAGAGTTCTGGGGGGTCTCTGGGTGCCATAGGGGGTCTTGGGGAAGGTCTGGGTGCCGGGGGCGGAAGGGGGGGGTGTTTTGGGGCTCTGGGTGCCACGGGGCACCCTGGAGAGGCTTGGGGGGTCTGGGTGAGATGGAGGGCTCTGGGTGCCCTGTGGGGGCCCTATTGGGGTTCTGGGTGCCATGGGGGGCTCTGGGTCTCTGCTCCTCCACCCCACACACTGGGTGCTACATTCACATCTCTTTATTCCCCCCCCCCCTTTAACCCTCCATGGGGGTCCCCTACAGCAGCGTGGCCAGCTCCACGCGCTCCCCGCAGCACCCATGGGGGCCCGGGCGCTGCTCCTGCGGCCGCTGCCGGGCCCCATCCCTCCGCCGCCGGGACACGGTGCCAGCACCGGCTGCCAACGCCTCCGCCGACACCGAGCTCACCGGGGAGGAGCCGGCGGCGGCACCGGGCTCTGCAGGGTGGGGATGGGACACACACACACACACAGACACCGTCAGCACCCCGGGGTGATGGGAGCCCCATGGGTGCTGCCGCCATCACCCCCCTGCTCACACTCACTTTGCCGCTCCAGGTCGCGCAGGGCGATGGTGGAGCCGGGCCGGGCCGGGGTCCCGCCGCGGTAGAGCTGCAGCGCTTCCAGGATGTCGGATTCCAGCACGAACTCCGCGTCCCACTCGTAGTTCTCATCCACCGACGTGTTCCTCCTGCGGGGATGGAGCAGGGGGACCACAAGAGGGTTAACCCCATGGCCAAGCCATGACACGGCACCGGTTCATGCCGGTGTCCTGCTCGTGGCTCACCTCTTCCCGGCGCTGCCGAGAGCCGGATCCATCCTCACCGCAGCGGTTCCGCTCCAACCCGGGGGGGTGCTGGGGCCGTTGCCCCCCAAGGACGGTGGGCGCAGGAAGGAGGCGCTGCCGCGGCCGCTGCTCTGGCTCGTCAGGCTGCCCCGCGCCAGCTTCTCCAGCGCCGGCGCATCCGGTGCCTTGCCCGGTGGTGCCCAGTTAGGCTGCGCCGTGCTGGCCGCTGGCACGGCCTCAGTCCTGGTGCTGCCGGGCCAGGCCGCGGTGCCGGGCAGCGATGCCTTGGCGGGACCCAGGGGGAGGCTGGGGGGCTCCAGGAACGTGGTGGCTTTGGCACATGGGTCAATGCAGTCCGGGCACAGCGTCCGCCCCACGTGCTGCGGGGAGCCCTGCGTCCCCGGTGGGGTCCTGGTGGGGGGCTCCGGTGTGGGGGTGCTGGGCTCCGGCGGCTCGTCGCCGTCGACGCACATCTCCTTGAAGAAGGGCAGGCTCAGGAACTGGAGGATGCTGCTGCGGGCGGGGGGCTGCGGGCTGGGGGGCACAGCGGGGCTGGGGGGGGGCCGTGGGGAGCCCTCGAGGGGCAGCGAGTCCCACAGGGCGCTGCCGGGGCCAGGGTGCGGCGCCTCAGCGGTGCCGTAAGGCAAAGTGGTGGCGGAGGCCACGGGGCTCACGTCGATGATGCACAAGGCAGCGGCGGCGGCGGAGCCGCACACGGGGCTGCTGCTGCTGCCGTAGCCAAAGTACCGGCCCCGGCGGCTGGTCCAGGAGCCCCGGGGGGGCTGCCCCGCGGGCCGGGGGCGCAGCGAGACCCCCTTGCGCCAGATGGGCTCCTCCTCCTCATCTTCATCCTCCTCCTCTTCCTCACGGGGCAACTGCAGGCAGGGCTCAGGCTGCGGCACCGGGGGCTCCGGTTCCACCACGAAGCGGCCGTCGGGGCCGCGCCGGATCCGCTCCAGGGGCACGTGCTCCCCGGCGCTGCCATCGTCCGCGCTGTACCGGGACCCCGCGATGCTCAGGCCCAGGCTGGTACCGGCCTTCTCGCCCCACAGCAGCGTCCGGTGCAGGCTCCGGTAGGGAGACGGCTGCAGCTTCAGCTTCATGGTGCTGTCGGGGCTAGCAGAGCCATGAGAATTGCTGGAAGGGAGAAAGGAGCCGCTGCAGCGCCCATGGCTCAGCTCCAGGCTACTCCGGTTGCTCCCTGGGAGAGTCTGTGCCATTCCCTGGCACTAAATCCCTGCTCCTGGGCTTTCTGATCCTTCTTTCACCAAAAAAAAACAGGGGAGGGAGCTGGAACCCAGAGCATCCCAACCCCAGAGCCCCAAACTGCGGTGAGTGAGTGATGGGGAGCAGCAGGGACAGGACAGGGATGCAGCAGCAGGGACACGACGGGGATGCAGTGACGGGACACGACGGGGATGCAGTGACGGGACACGACGGGGATGCAGCGACGGGACACGACGGGGATGCAGTGACGGGACACGACGGGGATGCAGCGACGGGACACGACGGGGATGCAGTGATGGGATGTGACTTACTGTGGAGGTGGAAGCTTCTTGCTGGGGGAGAAGACGAGTGGTGGATCTGGAAGGCCATGAGAACACAAAGGGATCACACAGCGAGCACCACACAAGCGATGAGGAGGAAATGGCCCCAGTAAGACACCCCCACCACTCCCCCCAGCCCTGGCCCACGGGGTCCCGGCCCCGGTTCCTACCCTGCCTGCGCTTGCGGCTGCGCGCGGCGCGGCGCCGGTTCATGATGCAGGCGGCCACGGTGCTGAAGATGACGGCCACGCTGAGGAAGCAGATCCCACCGATGACCCCGGCCAGCACCGGCTGCGGCAGGAGCCCGGGCAGCTGCGTGCGGGATGGGTACACCTCCATGCCTGCGCCAACGGGACACAGTGGCACCGGGGTGGGTACCCACGGAACAGGCACCCATCACCGCAGGGACCGCGGCAAAGCCTCAGCTCTGCAGCCGTGCCAGGCACCAGGAGCAGGGATGCTCTGCACGGAGCTCTCCCACAAACTGGTCCATGTCTAGAGATGGTGAGCGCCCAGCGCTGGCTTTTGGGGATGCTTTGGGGACAATCCTGGACCGCACTGTGCACTTGACCCCTTTGAGCTCTGTCCCCAAGGCAGCCCCGGCCTTACCTGCTGTGGAGACGTTCACCGTGTTGCTGGGATCGCTGATGTAGCTGCCAGCAAAGGCCACCAGTCGGAACTCATAGAAGGCGTCCTGTGGGGAGCAGAGGGGCAGGAGCCGCACGCTGGCACCATCCCCGTGCCTCTCCAGCCGCCCCACCTGCAGGAGCACTCGGTGCCATCCCCACCTTGATGAGTCCCGGCACCAGGACCTGGGTCTTCGTGCTGGGGATGGAGCGATCCAGCACTTCCCACGCGCCGCGGTCCTGCCGCAGCTCCAGCGCGTACCCGCTGAGCGCCGGGGAGCGCCGCGCCGGCGGCTCCCAGCGCAGCAGCACCCCCCGCGCCGTGGCGTTGGCGCTCAGCGCCCGCGGTGGGGACAGGAGCACGGGCACGGTCACGGCCGGCGGCTCCGGAGGCACTGTGGTCACTGGGAAGCCTGTGGAGAATGGGGATGCTGGGATAACAGGAGCAGCGCTGCGGGGGGGTGGTCCAGGGTTCTATGGGGGGGGGGGGGGTGTGTTTTGGGGAGCCCCATCTCACCCCTGGGCATGGAGGTGATGATCTGGCTGAAGGGGCCGCTGCCCAGCTTGTTCTGGGCCAGGACACTGAACTGGTAGCTCGTGTCTGGCTGCAGGTTCTCCACCAAGAGGTGCTGAGCCCCCGGCGGCACCGAGAGCGCCAGCCAGTCGTGATGAGCGCGGGGCGGGTGCTTCACCCTGCAGGGATGTGGGGCCCATGAGCACAGGGGTGGTGTGGGGCCGGGAGCGGCGGGCAGGGGCTCTGCCCGTGGGCACTCACAGCGGCGTGTACCACACGCTGAACCTCTGGAAGTAGCCTCCATCAAAGCCAGGCTCCCAGGAGACGTTGGCAGCCAGCGGGAGCGGGAGCACGGAGACGTTGGTGACAGCGTGAGGGCTGGTGCCTGGGGAGGTGTTGGGGGAGCAGAAATGTGGCACACAGGGAGTTGGAGGGGGGATGCTTGGGGCCACCCCAGCACCAGGCACTCACCCAGCACGTGGACGGAGGTGACGGCGGTGACGGTGGCCACGGCGCTGGTGGCTGCACACTCCCAGAGCCCGTGCTGCTCCTTGCCCAGGGGCTGGAACACGAGGCTGCTGTTCCCATCCACCCGGGCACTGCCCCAGCTCTTCTTCCCTGCGCTGCCAACCTGCAGGGCAGAGCAGCGAGGGGCTCGTGGGGGCCACCACCAGCACGGGGGCTGCTCTAGGAGCTGAGGGGCGGGTTGGGACCCTCAGGGCAACACAGGGAAAGAGCCCTGAGTCCCTTCTCCTGGATGGACTGGGATGCAGGGACTCAGGTGCAGGGATATTGGATTGCAGGGACGGGGATGCCCCAGAGGCCAAAAGCAACATCCATCACCCAGGAGGTCTTGGTTGGCTCCCCAGAGCAGCAGCTCCTACCTTCATCCATGTGATGGTGGGTGAGGGATCACCATGGGCTGCACACGGGATCACCAGCTCCCGGCCCACCTCCTGGAAGTATTCCTCCTTGGGGCGCACCGTGAAGGCAGGGGGGTCCTGGAGGACAGGGATGAACCCAGTGTGGATGCACAAAGGCACCCATCGCACCGGGGCAGGGTGGGAGCAGCCTGGGCTCACCTTGAGCAGGACACGGGTGGGCCGGGAGGCACCGGCGGTGCCGTAGCTGTTGTAGGGGGTACACGTGTACAGCCCCAGAGCATCGTCGTTGCCCGTCGCGATGACGATGGAGCCATCGGGTCGCATGGACCAGCCGGGGAGCTGGGAAGAGGTGGGATGTGGGGTCAGGATGAGGGGCTGCAGGGGGGGAAGCAGGATGGTGGCAGTGGTGGTGGTACCTTGTCCAGCTCCAGCGGGCGCCCATCCCTGGTCCAGCTGACCGAGAGCAGCGGGGGGTTGGCTCGGGATGGGCAGCGGATCACTCCCCGCATCCCTTTGGGTAAGTGGGTCTCTGGGAGCATTGTGGTCACCTGTGCTGGATCTGTGGGGACAAAGGGGGGTACCAGCACCTGCAGGAGGGCAGCAGGAGCCGGGGTCCCTGTAGGGGCTGGTGACAGCCTGGGGCTCCTGAGGGCTCTTACATAGCACCGTGACGAAGGCCGAGGCGGAAGGTGGCTTCCAGAGCCCATTGCTGGGGGTGCAGGTGTACTTCCCAGCATCATCCGGGGTCGTTTGCTGGAGCAGGAGGCTTCCGTCCACCAGGACACGGACCCGAGCCTGGAGCTGGCTGCAGGGGACAGGGAGGAGATGAGTGAGCTCCTCCCCACCACGCTCAGCTCCAGCCCCTCGGTGCCAGCCCCGCGGTACCTGAGGTGGAAGACGTTGGTGCTGCCCTGGAACCAGGTGTAGGTGAGGTTTCCCGGGTACGCCTCCGCCTGGCACGCCAGGAAAGCATCTTGGGAGACGTTGACGGTGATGTTCTGGGGTGGCACCACGATGACGGGCGGCCCTGAGCACGGCACAGAGCGGGCAGTGAGGGCTGCGGATACGGGGTAGCCCCGGCTGCTCTCAAAGCCCCATCGCATCGACCCCAAACCCAACCCCTACGTGCGCCGGGGTGGCCCCTGCTCTTACCCTGCACGAGCACACGGGTGGTGTGGGTGATGGTGCCCTCCTTGCTGGACGCGTGGCACGTGTAGGCGCCCGCGCTGGCGCGCTCCACCACGGCGATGCTCAGCGTCCCGTTCCTCACCTGGTGACAGGAACAACGGTGCCACGGGTGTCCCTTTGCCCCCTATGGGATCGCAGTGGTGGTCGTGGCCAAACCTGCACCGCGGCCCCGCTCCGGATGGGGAGGTCGCTCCTCTTCCAGCTGACAACGGGCTGGGGGTTGCCGACGGCCGTGCAGGTCAGGCTCAGCGCATCCCGGTCCCGCACCTCCACCAGCGCCGGGGGGGTCTCCAGGAACGTGGGGGGAGCTGCAAAGACAAAGCCAAAGCCAGACCCTGACCCCCGGCGGATGCAAGCCCTGGATGCGGGGTCGGAGGTGGGGTGGGGGGGATGTCCCGGTTACCGGTGACGGTGAGGTGGACCCAGGTGCCGTTCTGGAAGTCGGCGTCGGTGCTGTGCCGGTCGAGGAAGAGCACGCGGCACTCGTACCAGCCCTGGTCCTCGGCGCGCAGGAGGTCGATGCGCAGCGAGGCGCCTTCCTCGATCCGCACGCGACCTGGGGGCACGGAGTGACCGTCACAGGGACGCCGGCACCACCGGGGTACCCCCCCCCTCATTGCACCCAGTGCCCCGCGGGGTCCTCCTGGTGCTGCCGGAGCCGGGGAATGGCCACGGAACTCGGTCACACCGAGGTTTAGGGCTCCAGGGAGAGGATGCGGCCATGGCTTTGCCCACCCTAGGGTGGCCTCATTGGGGAGCCCCCGCATCACCGGTCCCCCCAGCCCGGCAAAGGGATGAGCACCACGGACCCCCTTAGGGGATGTGGTGGTGGCAATAATGGGGGGGCTCTCCCCGGCCATGGGGCCCATGCAGCCCCACAGCCCCTGCGATGAGGAGGAGGAGAAGGGCGCAGAGCGGCGGCGAGCGCGGCTCTAATCCCCTGCGCTATTATCAGAGCCCTAATCGGCTCAGGCGGCAGCGGGCAATTGGCTCAGCTGCAGTTGGGGTGCACCCAGCACCCCGGCCCCCAGCACCCCAAGGGCTATGTGACCCCCAACCCAGACCACGGCTCCGGGCTGGGGAGGTGCGTTTAGTGCCCTGTGGGTCATTGCTCTTTGGGCCCGTGATGCTCCTGCTGCCATCCCAGAGCTTCCCAGTGACATCCCAGAGCTTCCCGGGACCAGCAGCTTCCCAAAGGGAGTTCTGCCGAATCCCACTGTTGGCTCAACCCGGTTTGGTGCCGTCGTTTGGTCCAGGAGCCACCGGAGCCCAGGCTGGGCTATGGGAGGCTGCGCCCTGCCCAGTGAGCGCAGTGAGGAGGAGGAGAAGGAGAGCCAGGCAGGCTGGTTTGGGTACGGGATCACACACGGGATCATCACACATGGGATCCCACACGGGATCATAGAACACGTGAACCCATGCCAGTGGCTCCTGGAGCTCCCTCCGGCCACATCTCCCCATGGGCAGCTCCACGAGGTGTGGGGCCGAACGGGTCTGGGTACTGCTGGTGCCATCCCTCGCTCCCAGCACAAAGCAAAGCCCCGGGAAAACCTCGCCCAGGAGCAGCAGCAGAATCCCGGTGGGACGAGGGGGTTCCCGTGTGAACGCTGGGAAGCGCCGGGAATCCCCATCCCTGCCTGCAGCTGCCGGCTCGGGAACAAAGGTCCCTTTGGAAGGGCCCAGGGGATGTGCCCCAGCCTCCTCTAATCCCCCCGAGCCGGCCCCAGCCCCCTCCTCCTCCTCTTCCACCCCCTTGCGATAACAAAACCATCCCCCAGCGCCTGGCAACCGTCATTCAGAGGGACACAAAGGGGGCTGCAGCCACCGGGATGGGGCGTCCGATGGATGCGGACAGACGGGGACAAGGAGCATCCGGTCCCCCGAGCGACCCCAAGGCTCTCATGGGGCTGGTGGCAGCTCAACTGGTGCTCCCAATCGCCCCTCGAGGGACACGGGGGGGTGGGGGGAGAGCAGGGGCTGCCCCCCTGCCCCTCCATCCCTTCCCAGCCCTGCAGGGGATTGGGAACAAGCCGCCCCGATGCCATGGTGACAGCCGGCAGCCCCCCTGCCACCAGCTCGGCCTCATTACAGCCACCAGCCCCTTCCCCCATGCGGGCTGTGTCGGTAACCGGAGCTCCTGCAGCCGAGGGGCCCCGGTGCCAGGCTCAGGTATCAGCAGCCTGGCCCAGGTATCTGGTAAAACCAGTGCCTTGTGCTCACTGCCATCACCACCGGTCCCACGGAGCCAGCACAGAAGCAAAGGGGGAGAGACCCCAAAATTCATCTCCTCTGCCCATGGCTGGCTGGAACCGCAGTGATTTGGGATTAAAGGCTCCCAAGCGGGCACCATCCAGCCCTCCCCATGCAGAAGAGGTCGGTGCAGCCCTCCCCACTCCTCAAGGGATGCTCTTTGCCTTTACCTCCATGCTCGCAGGGATCCCTCAAGCTCTGCTGTAAATACCCGGTATATCCCAGTATATCCAGGAGCAGATCCCCCTCCCACGCCGCGCAGCCCTGCCCCGGAGCAGCTTTACTCCCATTAGTTCCTTCACCAAAATCCCATTCCCAGGATCAGCCTTCCGGCGGCAGCATCCCACCGTGCCCAGCACAACAAACCGGACGGGACAGCCGGGCCGGTTTGGGGTTGCCAAGCAGGAGGTGATGGGACCTGCCCATGGAGCTGCTCCCACCCTGCATCCCGGTACCCACATCCCCCTGCTCCGGGCATCCCCGGGGCTGCTGCACCCCAAGGAGACCCTGCTCTGCAGTGGGGACCCCTTTGGTCACCCCAATACATCCCGGAGCCGGAGGCAGCATCGTGATGGGGTCCAACGGCAGCAGCAGCCCCAAAAGTGGGGACCCCACAACCGCACCCCCCCACTCCGGGACTTACCGACGTACTCCGGGTCCACGCGGGGGGAGTAGAGCCCGAACTTGATGAAGATGGGGAGGACGAAGCCGAACCGGACCCACTCGATCACGTAAAGCGGGGGCCGGTTCTCGAGGGCTCCCGGGAGGCCGCAGCTCAGCACCGTGCTCTGCCCGACCCGCCCCACCACGGACCGGGGCTCGTTCTGCCCGGTGCCTGCGGGGACAAGGCGAGGGATGAGCCCCGCCAGCGGAACCACGTGCGCTGCCCCCAGTCCCGGTGCCGGGCCCGGTGCCGGTCTCTTACCGTCGGCGCCGGCGATGAGGCTGAGGACGGCGGCGCGCAGCCACCACCGCATAGCCCAGGTCCCCGCGGGTCGCCGGGGGCCGGCAGCCGCTCACCGGAGGCTCCGCCGGGCTCCCCGCGAAGAACCGGCCCCGGGCGGGGGGCGCTGCCGGTCCCGCCGCCCGCCGCTCCTCATGCCCGGCCCCGCTCGGCTCCGTTCGGTCCCCGCTGGGCTCGGTTCGGCTCCCCTCGGCCCTGCTCGGCTCTCCCCGTGCTCCGGCCGCCGCCGCCGCAAACAAACCCGCGGCGCCGGGAGGGGCCGGCCTAAGCCACGCCTCCCCCCCGCCCGTTGCCACGGCGACAGCCAATCGGTAGGCCTGAGCCTGGCGCTCCCCGAAGCAGCCAATGGCGGGGCGGGGAGGTGGGAGCCGCGGGGGCTGCTGGGAGATGTAGTTCGGCCACCGGGGCACATGGGCAGCGCTCGGAGGGCACTGGGGGCTACGGCGGAGACCCCGGGCAGAGGCTCGGGCCGTGCCAGGCTGTCCCAAGCCGTGCCAGGCTATCCCAGGCCATGCCAGGCTATCTCAAGCCGTGCCAGGCTATCCCAGGCCATGCCAGGCTGTCCCAAGCCATGCCAGGCTATCCCAGGCCATGCCAGGCTATCTCAAGCCGTGCCAGGCTATCCCAAGCCATGCCAGGCTATCCCAGGCCATGCCAGGCTATCTCAAGCCGTGCCAGGCTATCCCAAGACATGCCAGGCTATCCCAGGCCATGCCAGGCTATCTCAAGCCATGCCAGGCTATCCCAAGCCATGCCAGGCTATCCCAAGCCATGCCAGGGTATCCCAAGCCATGCCAGGCTATCCCAAGCCATGCCAGGCTATCCCAGGCCGTGCTGTGCCATCCCAAGCCATGCCAGGCTATCCCAAGCCATGCCAGGCTATCCCAGGCCATGCCAGGCTATCCCAACACATGCCAGGCTATCCCAGGCCATGCTGTGCCATCCTAAGCCATGCCAGGCTATCCCAAGCCATGCCAGGCTATCCCAGGCCGTGCTGTGCTATCCCAAGCCATGCCAGGCTATCCCAAGCCATGCCAGGCTATCCCAGGCTGTGCTGTGCCATCCCAAGCCAAGCCATGCCCAGCTCTTACCCACTGCACTGCATTGGCACCATGCTAAGCAATGCCGTGCTGTGCCACACTCAGCCATGCCAAGCCAAGCCTTGCCATTCCACGCCTCGCCCTGCCAAACCCTTCCCTGCCGTACCACACCGTGCCACGCTGGGTTATCGTGCCCTGTGTGCCATGCCAAGCTGTGCCATTCTTTGCCATGCCCTGCTGAGACTTTCCTGCTGTACCACACCACACCACGCCACGCATACCAAGCTCTTCCCTGCCATGCTGCACCATATAACACCCTGCAGAGCCATGATGTGCCATGCCGTGCCGTGCCGTGCCCGGCCGCACACGTGTAGGGGCCCAGGGCACCCCGTGAGCGCTGCCATGCCCCTGCTCTAATCCCATCCTAAACATGTCCCTGGCACAGAGACGGCCACCGGAGCTGTGTCCCCCCCCTCTGCGCCGCGCTGAGCCGGAGCTGGGCTGCCCGCCAGGCCGGGGGCTCCGGGTGCCCTCGCGGCACCGGGGCTGACCGGGAAGGGACCACCCCTGGTGCCATTGAGGAGCCGGCATCGAGCTCTGTGCTCAGGCCGTGTGCGGCAGCACCAGAGCACGGAGCCAGGGGGGGCTGGGGCAGAGCCCCCATCCCGACCCCCCCCCCCCCTCCCCGTGTTCCCTGGGGCAGGGGGGTCCCCGGTGCCCCCTGGCCCGGCCCGGCCTGGCCCCCTGAGCCTGGAGACTCTTGAGGACAGCGCTAAAGTAAGAGGAGTTAAAGGAAATAATTCTGCGCTTAAGCTGCTTTCCGGCCTCTCCCGGGCCCATGTGAGCCCGGCGGCTGCCGCGGGCTTAGGGCACGGTGCTGGCCCCTTGTCCCCATCATCCCCATTGTCCCCCCCCGTGCTCTGCTGGGACACCCCCCCCCTCCCAGCCCCTCATTCCCCAGGGAATGGGGCCAGGCAGAGCCAAGCTCCCCCCATCCAGCCCCACATCCCGGTGCAGCGGCACAGCCCATGGAGCCATGGGCATCGCCCATGGAACTCGGCTTCCTGCAGGGAGGTGGTGACGTTTGGGTGCTTCAAGGCACTCTATGGGGGTCCCGGTGCCCCCCCAGGCTGCCCCAGGGCTGGTTGCTGGCGTTCCCGGGCCATGTGCCGCGTGCCCGAGGACGGGGCCGGTGACACCTCTTGCACTTGGGATTTAAATGGCACCAAGGTTTAGGAGCGGCTGAGAGGAGATTTCCAGGATCGGACTTTGGGATGGAGATGCCTAAATTCGTCTAAGCTACACTTTAAGCATCAACGGCCTGCGATGGCCCCTGTGGTGAGGCCGGTGCCGGGCAGGATCCCGGCAGAGCCGCCGCTTCCGCATGGACAGACCTGGAGAGGAGCCACAGGAGAGTCCTTTAATGCAGGAGGAGGCATCGGAAGCTGGGAAAGACCCTTCCATGATTCGGGGCGCTGCTCCGGTGGCGGCCGCTCACGGCTCCGGTATTGTCCTCCCCAGCGCTGTGATGGGAAGATCCCATTGGAGCGCTGGGCAATTGGGAGCCGCAGCTCGGGGCTGGCAGCACCTACCCACGGCGCTGGCAGAACCGGATCACGCTTCCTCCTGCTCCCGCGTCTCGATGGAGCCGGGCCGCAGGCGCCGGATCTCCCGGATGGCATCGGCACCCTCCAGCTGCCGTTCCTCGGCCACGTAGCACGCCAGCATGGTACCGGTGCGGCCGTGCCCCAGCATGCAGTGCACGGCCACCGCCTGCGTGCCGGCACCGCGCCGTCAGCCTCGGCGTTGCCTCCGGTGCCACCACCCCCCCCCCCGGTGCTGTCCCCACCGTTACCTCCCCGCGGGCATTGGCCACCTCGACCAGGCGCAGGAAGGTCCGGATCTGCGCCGGCGTCGGAGGGGTGAAGTCGGGCACGCGGAGCCGGTGCAGGCGGATGCCGGGGCAGGTGCCGTGGTGCGGGGGGTCCCGCTCGGTCAGCGACACCAGTGCCGCACGCCCTGGCGCAGCAGGAACTCGTAGTGCGCCGGCTCCCGCGGCATGGCCAGCCCCGCCAGCCGGCCCCACGACACCCACGAAAGTTGGGCGGCTCCTGCTCCCCATCGCCGTGGGGACAGGGAATGGGGCGCTCCTTGGGGCCACAGCCCTGGGACCCACAACAGAGCCCCCCCCCTGCCCCCCGAGCCCTCAGTCAGACCCAGGGAACTGAAGGGAGCGCCAGGCAGACTTTGGGCAGATCCGCAGGCCCCCAGTCAGACCCCTGGGACCCCCAACCAGACCCCTGGGACCCCAACCAGACCCACAGAACTCTCAGTCAGACCCCCAAAGACCCCCAACCAGACCCCTGGGGACCCCAAACCAGGCCCCTGGGACCCCCAAGCGGGCCCTGGGACCCAAAAAAGACCCTGGGACCCCAAAACAGGCTCCTGGACCGCATAACAAGCCCTCGGACCCCATAACAGGCCCCTGGGACCCCCAACCCAGACCCCTAGGACCCTAAACCAGGCCCCTGGACCCCATAACAAGCCCCTGGGACCCAAACCAGACCCCTAGGACCCTAAACCAGGCCCCTGGACCCCATAACAAGCCCCTCGGACCCCAAACCAGGACCCTGGAGCCCATACCAAACCCCTTGAACCCATAACAGGCCGCTGGGACCCCAAACCAGACCCCTGGGACCCCAAACCAGGCCCCTGGACCCCATAACAAGCCCCTCGGACCCCATAACAGGCCCCTGGGACCCCAAACCAGACCCCTAGGACCCGAAAACAGGCCCTGGAACCCATAACAAGCCCCTGGGACCCCAAACCAGGCCCCTGGACACATAACAAGCCCCTGGGACCCCAAACCAGGCCCCTGGACCCCATAACAAGCCCCTGGGACCCCAAACCAGGCCCCTGGACCCCATAACAGGCCCTGGGACCCCAAACAGACCCCTAGGACCCCAAACCAGACCCCTAGAACCCCAAACCAGGCCCCTGGACCCCATAACAGGCCTCTGGGACCCCAAACCAGGCCCCTGGGACCCCATACCAGGCCCCTGGGACCCCAAACCAGGCCCCTGGACCCCATAACAGGCCCCTAGGACCCCAAACCAGACCCCTAGAACCCCAACAGGCCCCTGGACACCATAACAAGCCCCTGGGACCCCCAAACCAGGCCCCTGGACCCCATAACAAGCCCCTAGGACCCCAACCAGACCCCTAGACCCCAAACCAGGCCCTGGGCCCCATAACAAGCCCCTGGGACCCCAATCCAGGCCCCTGGACCCCTAACAGACCCCTGGGACCCCAAACCAGACCCTGGACCCATAACAGGCCCCTGGGACCCCAACCAGACCCCTAGGACCCTAAACCAGGCCCCTGGACCCCATAACAAGCCCCTGGGACCCCAAACCAGGCCCCTGGACCCCGTAACAAGCCCCTGGGACCCCATACCAGGCCCTGGACCCCATAACAGGCCCCTGGGACCCCAAACCAGACCCCTAGGACCCCAAACCAGGCACCTAGGACCCCAAACCAGGCCCCTGGACCACATAACAGGCCCCTGGGACTCCCAACCAGGCCTCTGGGACCCCAAACCAGACCCCTGGGCCCCTCAACCTGACCCCTGGAACCCCAGCCCAGGCCTCTGGACCCCCAACCATACCCCATAACAGACCCCCCGGACCCCCACCCAGACGCCCCAGACCCCTCAACCAGACCCCCAAGGCCCCACGCAGACCTCCGGGACCCACAGGCCCCCCGGTACCTCCCCATAGACCGTGGCCTCCCCCCCCCAGCCCCGAGCTCCCGGCCCCGCCCCGAGCTCCCGTTAGGCCGCAGCGCCAGGCCCGGCCCCGCGGCCTTGTCCCGGCCGCGTCCCGCGGAGCTCCGGGGGCAGAACCGGGTCCGTGGCCCCGCTCCGCAGTTACCGGAGAGAGCAGCGGCGGCGGCGGCGGCGGCGGCGGCGGCGGAGCGGGGCCGGGGAGCGGCTCCGAGAGCAGCGGCAATGGAGCGGAGCGGAGCGGGCCGGGGGGGGAAGCGGCGGTGGGGCCGCGGCGGGCGCTGGGACACGGGGCTGCCCCCCCCGGGAATACCGGGGGATACCGATCACTGCTAACCCGTTTGTTATTGATGAGACACCGGGGAGGGGGGGGTACAGCAGGGAATGGGGGACGCAGCCCCTGCGGCCACCGGGATGCATCGGGATGGGGTCGGGATCTGTAACCGGGTCCGTGGGTCCGGGGTGGGGGGGGGAGCGCTGGAGTCGGTGGAGCCCAAGCGGAGCTTCCCATCTCCGTGCTGACAGAGCTCCCATCTCCGTGCTGACAGAGCTCCCATCTCCGTGCTGACAGAGCTCCAATCTCCGTGCTGACAGAGCTCCCATCTCCGTCCCGACAGAGCTCCCATCTCCGTCCCGACAGAGCTCCCATCTCCGTCCCGACAGAGCTCCCATCTCCGTCCCGACAGAGCTCCCATCTCCGTGCTGACAGAGCTGCCGTCTCCGTCCCAGCAGACCTCCCGTCCTCCATCCCAACAGAGCTCCCGTCTCCGTCCCAACAGAGCTCCCGTCTCCGTCCCAGCAGAACTCCCATATACGTCCCAACAGAGCTCCCATCTCCATCCCAACAGAGCTCCCATCTCCTTCCCAACAGAGCTCCCATCTCCGTCCAACAGAGCTCCCACCTCCTTCCCAACAGAGCTCCCATCTCCGTCCCGACAGAGCTCCCATCTCCATCCCAACAGAGCTCCCATCTCCATCCCGACAGAGCTCCCATCTCCATCCCGACAGAGCTCCCACCTCCTTCCCAACAGAGCTCCCATCTCCATCCCACCCGGATCTCCATGGCTGTACCACGCAGATGCTCCCTCCCGGTGGTTGCAGAGGCGAGGGGGTGCTGGGACTGGGACACAGGGGGGTTTGGGACCGCTCCATCCCAGCGCCTCAGGCCCCCAGCGCCGCCCGGAGCCGCGGCTTCACCACCACATCCCCCTTGATGCTGTAGCTGAGGCTGCTCCAGGCCAGCAGCGCCGGCGGCAGGCGCAGGACTGGAAGGCCGCCCGCATCCTGTCGGGGCTCAGCACCGTGTCCCACAGGTACACATCGGCCAGCTCGCCCGAGAAGGAGTTGTAGACATCAAACCCCCCCCCGAAGGCATCCTGCTCCTGCCCCAGCAGCACGACCGCCTCCGGCCCCACCGCATAGCCCCGCTGGAGCCCCTTGCGTGGCCAGGGCTTCCCATCCAGCCAGAACTCGGCCATGCCGGTGCCCGATTCCCAGCCGGCGCAGACGTGCTCCCAGTCGCCGCGGCTCTCGGGGATGCGGAAGGTGACGAACTTGCCGCCGACGTAGAAGCGGTACTCGCCCGGTTTGGGCTTGAAGAGGAGGATCTCGTTGTCCTGCGCCTTGGTGGCGTAGGAGAAGAGGCTGTGGGGCCGCGTGAGGTCGGTGTAGGAGCGTAGGCACACGGTGAAGTTGAGCAGCGGCTGCTCTGGCTTCACCTGCAGCACCACGTAGGCATCGCTGGGGTCGTTCCGGAACACAAACACCTTGCGGTACAGGTCTGGGACACACACACACACACAACAAGGGGATGTGGTCCCCTCCGAGCCTTCCTCCAGCCACCCCTGGGCACCGCATCCCTGACATCCCCTCTGCTGATCCCAGCCGGCTCCAGCATCCTTCATCCCCGCTGGTCCTGCCTGACCCCATCCCCAGCATCGTCCCTACCTTCCTGTGCCCCGGTCCCCAGGAGCCCGGCCAGGACGCTGAGCCAGAGCCGCAGCGGTGCCATGGTCCCGGCTGCTGTGGTTGCACCGGGAGCCGCCGGGTTTATGGGCTGGAAGGGTGGGAGGGGAATTTCATCCCCCCCCCAATCCCAAGCCCATTCCAGGAGGAGCAATTTCACGCCGTCACAGGGCCCTGGGTCACCCGCCTGCACGGGGCAGCCCTGGAGCTGTGCCCTGGGGGGCTTCACCTCCACCCTCCCATCCTATCCCCAGGGACAAAGGGATGGAGCCCAAGGCTGGAGCCATCGGCACCAGAAGACCCCCCCCCCCCCCCCCCCGAGCTCTCCATCCGCTCCCATTCCATGTGCCTTGTGACAGCACGTGGCTGCTCCGCATGGGCTCCGGGCCAGCGCTGGGTATGACCTTCATTATGGCCATGGAACTCCATGATGAGCTTTTCCTGCTCCTTTAAGCAGCACACGCCTCCTGCTTCCCGTCCTTCAGCATTCCAGAGGCGAATGTCACCCCCGGTGCCCCCAGCCCCGGTCATTCACTGAGCTTGGCAGCGCCTCCAGCACACGTATATATTGGATGCAATTCCCAGCATGGGGCTCACCCCAACTTGTCAGGAAAGAAGGACACCCCCCCCCCACCCCCCATCACTTTGCATTGAACCCTCCCCATGGGTGCCCCTGAAGCCTTGGGGAGATGCTTGAGGCACCCCAGGGCGATGCCTATGGAGCGAATGGAGGCGGCCATCCCCAAGCAGTGGGGAAGGGGATGGAGGTGGGCACCAAGGCTGGGATGCAGCAGCTCCCCAAGGCCTGGGGGGAGCGTTGCTTATGGGCAGGAGCGATGCTGTGGGGCGAGGGGCCGGTGCCAGCGCGGCAGAGCCAGGGCAGCCAGCAGCAGCGCGGCGGGTCCCATCCAGCAGTGCAGCAGCCCCAGCGCCTCGCTCAGCCCCAGCACGTAGTCAAAGTGCTGGAAGGTGCTGCAGGTCTGCGGCAGGACCCGGCTGTGCAGGAGCAGCTCCATGGCCAGCGCCGCACCGTGCGGCACCCACAGCGCCAGGAACACCCAGCTCGCGGCCAGGTCCGGCACCCATTGCGCCCTCCACCGTGGGCACAGCCGCGCGGCCGTGGGCACTGCCACCGGCAGCAGCAGGAAGAGGCAGAGGCAGAGGCCGAGGTGCAGGAGGTTCACTGGGGACACGAGGTCCACGCTGCGCCGGAGGCAGCTTGGCTCCGGCACCGCCGTGGTGCCGCTGGTGAGAGCCCCTGGCGTCGCCAAGAGCAGCGCCAGGGCCCACACGGCCACGGCCAAGCGCGGCTCCGCGCATCCCAACGGCACCAGAAGTGGCCGCAGGAGCCGGAGGCCACCAGCAGCCCTTGGGCGAAGAGGCTCCAATACCAGAGGAGGTGCATGAGCCGGCACAGCGCCGTGCCCAGCCGCCAGCCCCTGCCCGATGCCCAGCGCCATGGCTGGCAGCACCGCGGCCAAGAGCCCAGTCCCCATGGCCAACTGTGACACCAGCGCCCGGCTCTGTGACCATTGGGGCCGCTTGGCCAGTGCCAACAGCAGCGCCGCGGTGCCCAGCACGGCCATGGCGCTGGTGAGAGCCAGGAACGGGGGAGCCACACGCTGGAAGACGGAGCAGTATTGGTTATGGCACGGCGCGGCCCCGTAGTCCAGAGAGGTCTCATTGCCATCATCATCAGCATCATCATAGGAGGAGAAGTTGCCCATGAGCTCCACCAGGTCCAGCAGGGAACTCCTGCTCTCCAGGAGGCTGGGGCTCTGCGGATGAGACGGGCTGGGATGGATCCCGATGTGCCCCCACTTGGTGCCACGGGAGCCGGGCAGGGACTTATCAGCGAGGGCCACGCTGCGGGGAGCCCGTCCCTGCTGCTCCTCCTCCCGCATCCAGCAAGCCGGGATAAACCCATGGAGCCGCAACGCACTCACCACCGGGATGCAGTTGCCCATGATGGGGGTCCTGGGACAGCTCCGGCTCTGGAGGGGGGCTCCACAACCCCGGCTCCGAGCGCTCTCCCGCTGGCTCCTCCCGCCGCAGGGAGGTGATGGCTGCGGGCAGGAGATAAGAGCGGCCGCACCGGGCGGGCAATTCCTGCTGCCAGGGCCCGGAGGAAGCGGGGGCCCCGCTGCCGGGAAGGCACCGGAGAGGGACGGGGAGGTTGGAGCAGGAAACGACGGCTTCTTGGCAGAACAGCTCCAGCTCATCAGGAATTGTGTGGATGGGACGTGCGGATGGCTCCGGCTGCCGGCCCGGAGCGCGCCGGGTGGCAGTGCAGGGAGGAGAGGGGATGGCGTGGAAATGTGCTGCTCGTCTCGGGATGCCCCAATGGGATCCTATGGGATCAATGTGGGGGGAAGCACAGGCTCCTGGTGCTGCAGCAGCAGCGGCAAATGTGGCTTGGAGGGAGGCTGGTGGCCACCGTGCATGGTGGGAGCATCCTCAACCACGGTGGGAGCATCCTCAACCACGGTGGGAGCATCCTCAACCACGGTGGGAGCATCCTCAACCACGGTGGGAGCATCCTCAACCACGGTGGAGCATCCTCAACCACGGTGGGAGCATCCTCAACCACGGTGGGAGCATCCCTCACCGTGGGAGCATCCTCAACCACGGTGGGAGCATCCTCAACCACGGTGGGAGCATCCTCAACCACGGTGGGAGCATCCTCAACCACGGTGGGAGCATCCTCAACCACGGTGGGAGCATCCTCAACCACGGTGGGAGCAATCCTCAACCACGGTGGGACCATCCTCAACCATGGTGGAAGCACCCTCAGCCACGGTGGGAACATCCTCAGCCACAGTGGGACCATCCCCGGAGGGCACTGGGGCTAAGAGGGGTGCTTTGGGAGCAGGAAAAGGTCTGATTTGGGGTGAGAGGGGTGCATGGGGCTGGGTCCAGACCCTGCTTTGGGTGCTGAGCTCTGTCCCACTCCCGGTGCCCCCCGGATCCCCCCATGGCGGGCGCAGGCAGAGCAGGAGGCACAGGCAGGTTCCGTGTGTGTAATCCAGATATATTTATAGGATTATTTTCCGAGATTAGCACAGGATATTAAAAGGTTATAAAGTCACATCGACGTCCCTTGGCTCCCCTTATGTACATACACGTCGAACACAGCACAACCGACACAGCCCGTCCTCTGCCCCGTCCCGCTGCCGCCCCACGGCGTCTCCAGAGCTCCCTACAAATATGGCTTTCGTGTCTATTGAGAGTTCAGTGCCGGTGGGAAGCGGCCGGAGCCGAGCTGGAGCTGCCATATCATGGGAAGCGGCCGGAGCCGAGCTGGAGCTGCCATATCCCGGCTGCATCCTCCTCTGTCCACTTGCAGCCCCGGCTCCAATGTTCTGGTGATGGGGCTGGAAGCCAATGGGTGCAGGCAACGAGGTGGCCCCGGTGGCAATAGCAGGGAGGGTGTCCCCTCCCCACGGTGACACTGGATGCTGTCACCCCCATAGGGGCATCAAGGTCCTCACCCCCTCCATGGCCCACGTCACCTCTTGGGCTTAGGACAAGGTGGACCGGCCCCTCCTGGACCCCATGTCCCATCTACAACCGGACAAGCACAGGGGGTACCCCTCACCTTGATGTGCTCACAACTGGCACCCGTCGTGACATACCCCCTATCGTGACATGGTGTGCTCACCACCACACCTCACCCTCGCCATGATCCATTCAACCACTCACAAAGTGGCTTCTCCATCACCTCGCTCCCCGCTGTGTCCCCATGGCCGTGTGCCCCGCATGGGTGACCTGATGGATGTGCCCATCACCCTCACACGCACCACAGGGCTCCATCACCCCTCGCTGCTGCTCCCTTCCATCCTCCAAAGCCCTTTGGCTCCTGCTCTCTCCACAGCAGGAAAATGGGCATCACCCAGCCCATCCATTGCTGGTGGGTCCTGCCTGTCCTGGCTCCATCCTGGACCATAAAACACCTCCAAGAGACCAAATCCCGACTGGTTGAGCCTTGGAACAGCAGCCGCAGCCTCAAAGGGGCACAAACCTCCCTGTCCTCAGCTCCCACCTTCCTGCCCTTTAGGAGCAGTTACCCCCTTGCCACCCCGAGCCCCCAGGTTGGGGCTTTCTTCACATCATCTACAACACATAGACTTGAGAGATTGAACTCCACTTGGAATCACATCCTTGTGTTTGGATTTGAAGGAATGACGTCTGTTCAAGAGCGGATGGTGGAGATCTTCAGCCAAGGACTGGGGCCACACGTTCCTATGTGCTCGGTGCTCCTGACACCCAACAAAGCCTCATCCTGTCCCCACATAGGCTGCAAACACCATCAACTCCTTCACCCCTTGAGCCATGCTGCCTCCTCTTCCAACCCTGCTCCTTCCACCATGGGCTTCCCCATGGGAATCCTCCTCCTGCCACGTGCTCGTGGGGGTCTGGATGGGAGCGATGTTCCCCATGGAGACCTGGTACCCCACGGAGACCCCTGCCCCATGGGGGAGGATGGGAGCTCTTCCTTCACCTCCAAGGCGACGTCACCACCCACCAAGGGTTCCCAAAGGATTCTCCTCCTCCAGCCACCCAAAATCAAAGGGGCACCCAACCAATGGGCAGCTCCCCTTGTGTCTAGACCAAGAGATGCTGCGATCCTGGGAAGCTGGAGAGCCTCATCCCAAGGGAGAGCGCCAAGACCTGGCTCCTTGATGCTGGAGCCCATGAGCCCATGACCTGGGGATCAAGAGGAGGGCCAGGAAAGCTGCTTTGCCTTGGAAGAGGCAGTGAAGAGGAAGGAGGAGGTTGGACACCCCCCCCCAACCACCTCACAGACCCCTTGGGACACTAAACCGGGTGTTTCGTTTGGAGCCAGGAGGGAAACGGCCTTTTCCCAGCTCCCATCCACCCGGGAAGGGGGACAGGGTGGGAAGGGGATGCTCCAGGATTGGAGCCCCTTCTCCTCA